>NC_044506.1:21791950-21951950 GCF_902362185.1 Chanos chanos | reverse complement strand
ATCAAAGTTGGCAGAGGAGCTGGGGTTTTAGTGAAATGTCACAGTTAGTTAACTCAGAGTAAGTAGTAAACCTCCTCGTAAAAGAGTCCTGTGGCTTCATTCTCCTAGCAAAACAAAGCCATAGGGAGGTTTCTATTAGGAGGCTTATTACTTGCTGAGTCAATAAGCTCAGAGTTCTCAATAAACCTGCTGTCTGGAATACCCCCCTAGAAAATTACTTATCACCACCATGGATCATTGTTTTACTTTTTGTTTTTGTTTTTTTTTTCATGCTCAGTTGGTAAAGAATGAAAACATGCAGTGGCATCATTGGTCTACTTCCTGGTTCCTTACTGGACAACTTTGCATCAGAACATGGTGAAAATTTAAAAGCTATGCCGCGGCACATCTCCAAAGAAATGAACAACGTCCTCCTCATTAACATTCTTTTCAAGTAACAAAGCTTGAGTTTGGAGAAAAAAGGGAATACTCTGGAAAAAAAAAAGATTCAGGAAGGCCCATGCTTCTCTTCTGTGCAATGTGTTAACTTTTTTGGCACCAGATCATGACTCCCTCTAATGCAGAGACACATCCTGTGTCCCCTTAAGAACATCCTGTTTCTCTGTCAGACAAGTGGACCTACACAGAAAACAGTATCTGGGTGTGAAACGACTTAAGCTACTCGTACACGTGTACTTCACAATGTTTGTCTTTAGTAAATACGAATGAAAGAAATTCATAAGTCTGTCTGAGTGCGAAAGTTAACGTGAGAGAGAAATTCATAAGTCTGTCTGAGTGCGAAAGTTAACGTGAGAGAGAAATTCATAAGTCTGTCTGAGTGTGAAAGTTAACGTGAGAGAGAAATTCATAAGTCTGTCTGAGTGCGAAAGTTAACGTGAGAGAGAAATTCATAAGTCTGTCTGAGTGCGAAAGTTAACATGAGAGAGAAATTCATAAGTCTGAGTGCGAAAGTTAACATGAGAGAAATTCCAATATGTGTGAGACGATGTATTCAGTAGAGTGAAAACGTTGTAGGCCTGTGTGTGTGTGTGTGTGTGTGTGCATGTGTGCGCGCGTGTGTGTGTGTGTGTGCATGTGCATGTGTGCGCCTGTGTGTGTGTACGCGTGTGTGTGTGTGTGTGTGTGTGTGCATGTGTGCGCGCGTGTGTGTGTGTGTGTGCATGTGTGTGTGTGTGTGTGTGCCTGTGTGTGTGTGTGTGTGCATGTGTGTGTGTGTGTGTGTGTGTGCTGTGCAAGATTTTTACTATTGTATATACAAGCATTCATATTTCATATTTCATAAACTACTCTATACTGTCTAACAAATTCATCTTCTAAAACTTCATCCCTTCTCTTCTGCATCTCCATCCCTCTGCTGTAGAACCATGAGCTATGCTGACTTTTTTTTCCGTAGCCATGGTTCAACACACCAGACTGCCATACCGATCCAGCTGTGCTTGGCTAAGGGGTGAGCAAAACTCAGAAAGACCCTTAGAGAGAAAAGTTGCTGCCCATTTGTCTTAACACAAAGATCACCAGGACTGTCTATCAGTTGTATTTTGCAGAGTTTTCTGAGCGGGAGAATTAGATGAGCATGTCCCTGCTTGGTCATCAAAGATCTTAAAACAGCAGTTATTTATTTATTTATTTATTTATTTATTTATTTACTCTTAGAATCCTTTTTTTTATTACTGTTTGTCAGATCTCTTCAAATATCAGCAAACACCAGAGAATGAAACCATTTTCTAACGGGTTTAGTGCTGTACTGTTTTATGTTTAGCCTGTAAAATACACCTCAGTCTCATATAGAATGGTACTTTGTCAATATACTCTTGAAGCAATTAGCAACTTCCTTAGCTACGGTTTACCATTAGAGACAAACAAGATCACTTAGATACTGTGGTCTCAGGCCCTGTTATTGTTATCAGTTGCCCTTTAAATTCAACATGCAGCATGTGCTTGCTGCTTGCTAATAACTAGATTTTTATTTAGTGAACATGATGCTTTTCACAGATCATTATAGCCACTTAACGGCCATTTGTCATCAATATCTGCCTTCAACCATGCACAATATTTATCCAGCTAAGCATGTGTACACTTTTTCTCATCAGTGCAATATTTGCGTCATGGAGGACAACCTTTTGAAGCTGATGAGATATTTAACAGATAATAAGGTAGGGCAGGAAAGGATGGACTGAATTAGTGGTTAATATGGAAAAAAATGAGATATTCAGTTCTAGAAGCAAGAACATCTGAAAAACACTGAACAGACAGGAGTCACCGATGATGCCAGGGATTACAACTTATATTTGTAAGTACCATTCCTCCTTACATTTTTTTTCCCCAGGGAGAAAACAGTTTCCTTTAAGATGTCACACTCAAGTACTTGCAGTTCACAGACTGTAACACTTATCTATAACACATAGTGATCATTAACTCATTTTGACCCCTACATAGCACTGTGTTTGTTTTTATTGATGTATTTGCCTGTAACAATCTCAGCTGCTTATCTACTCATTTAAGAATAGCAACTTAGAGAACCTTTTGTTATTATTTCACGGATATTATCTTAGATGGAACTGTAATACAAAATGTGACACCCAGCACACGAGATTTCTTTACATGATGAAGACGTCTCCATCAATTAACTGGTTCATCTTCTTACTGTATTGTAACATTGGCTTAACATATTTACATTTTTGCAAAGAGGATTTTATATTAATTCCTATTAGTAAAATTTCCTTTGTTTTTTCCCAGTTTCTGTGCTAGTTGTAGGAGTGTATAGATGTCCTTTCTACTGAGATTGTATTCCCAATATTAACTTAAAACAATGGAAAAGAATCCAAGGTCAGATACTCCCACAACACTGATGTTGAGCGTCTACATCATCACCTTTCTGATTGGTGTTCCAACCAACATCTTGGCATTCTACACCTTCAGCCGCAAGGTCTTTCGCAAATCCACCCCAATAGACATCCTGCTGTTGAATCTCACAGTTTCTGATCTTCTCTTCCTTGCCTTCCTGCCTGCCAAGATGAAGGAGGCAGCGGATGACATGACTTGGAACATGCCTTACTTTGTGTGCTCACTCTCCATCTTCCTGTTCTTCGCTCCAATATACACCAGCATCCTGTTCCTGACAGCCATTAGCGTAGAACGCTACGTGTGTGTGGCCTACCCCACAAAATACAAAGCGAAAAGGAGAATCTCCTACACAGTTGTGATAAGCGTGTCATTCTGGGTAGTTTCTGTTGCTCAAGGAACTGTTGTTTATTGTGCCGCTTTCTATGGCGCTAATCACATGAATCGAGGCAACACAAGTCAGCTTCCCCTCGTGGCCGGAGGTCAGACATGCTATGGTAACTTCACCGACGAACAGCTCAGAATTCTGCTTCCTGTGCGTCTGAACTCCCTTGTGACCTTCTTCTCCATCCCCCTTCTGATCTGCTGCTTCTGCTACATCAACTTCATCTGGACCCTGTCCAGGTTACCCCACGTCGGCCAGCGTCGGAAGCTGAGGGCTATCGGACTGGCACTGGGTTCGCTGCTCGTCTTCGCCCTCTGCTTCGCGCCTTTCAACGTTTCCCATGTCATGGGCTTCATTAAAGGGGAAAGCCCCAAGTGGCGCATTGAAGCAACCATGTTAAGCACACTCAATGCCTGCCTGGATCCAATCATATTCTACTGTTCCTCTTGGGAGGTTAGAAAGGCGCTCAGACGCTGGCTCAAAGGACTTAAAGGAAGCCAGGCCTCATTATCCTCCAAATAGAGCTAGTTTCTTATAATAATCTCTGAACAACAATATCAACGATAATCGCTGGGCTGTTTTTTTTTTTGTTTTTTTTTTACTCAAGTTAAAATATTGGCTGATCATGCAGAGTGAAATAACAAGAATACAAGTTTGCCAGATGTCCAGGCCATTACCATTCAAAAGAGAAATCTCCACAAAGAAACAAGTCATTAAGCTTTCTTTGTTATCATCATCATTTGTGCTATTTTACAATCGTAGTCCCTGATATTCTTCATTCATCCATTCTCAGGACACCTTTTCACATGTGGAATAATGTGACTTTTTTAATACTCAGATTAAAAGAGTAGTTTGTGTTTAAATAACTTTTGATTTGGCTATACTAGGTGACACTGTGCATCGTATCAGAGTTGTGCAGTATCATTAGAAATAGGGATGTACCCATCAAGTCCCAGTCCGAGTCATTTAATATTGAGTATCTGCCGATACCAAGTCCCAATCCGATACTTGTATTTTCCTAGATAATACAGTTGCACAGTGTACATTTCATGTACATTAAGGGTATTAAAATCAATTCAATCTATATGTTTGACAACTGAATAGCAATACATTAAGAAAAAATTATTATTATTATTATTTTACAAAATAACAAAGTAAACCTTGTTGTAAAGCTCCGGTAGGACAGTGTCCAGAATGTAGTGTGGAGAGGGTAGGGCGTACCGTGGCTCCAAAAGGTCCAAAAAAGACAGCGAAAACCTGAGGTGCATTCAATTACCACAAACAGGCAAACATTCACGAACATTTTCAATCAGTTTTTCGTTTGCTTTGAGTTCATTCCGAACGTTTGTGAACACACACAAACGGTCTGAGGAGGTAGTTCTCGGCGAATAAACACGGACGCTGGACTAAGGGAGATGTGTGCCCAGATGGGTGTTGTACCAGAAAATATACGTAAGTATTCGATTTTATTTAATCTCCTTACAATAACTCAAGTGGTTAACTTGTCTCACAGTCAGTTTCGGTGATACTTTTTTCTGAAAGCCTCTTTTTGTAAGCTATCGTTATCAATCCTTAGCGTTAGTTAAGCGACTGTATTGCTCTCTGTGGTCGTTAGTTTAGGCTAACTGGCATACATCACATACATCTAAAGCATTAGGTATTTCAATTTTGAAAGGATACCTTGGTTGTTGTTAGAAGCCTTGAGGATTAATGTCGTCGGAGTATGCTGACCTAAAAAACGTTCAGATTTAAAAATGAAAAGCAAACCCATTCGCCTGGAACGCTCACCTTGCCGAATTTGAATGCACCTCTGTATTCGCTTCCACAGCGATGGGCTGGTCATCCAAAGCGATAAATGCTCACATTACAAACATTACAAGCGGCCGCTGGACTGCTTTCATTTCCCAGTGTAAAATATTTCCACACTGCAGACATTTTAGCCGCGTCCTGCCACAAATTATGCTCTCCGCTTAAGACACCTGTGTGACAGCTGACGTAAAACAAAGGATCGGGCTTAGGGTCCTGCTCAATAAAGCCACACCGATCAGTTAAAAAATGCCTTGATCGGCCCGATACCGATCTTTGAGATCGGATCGGGACATCCCTAATTAGAAACAGAGACGTGATTTCGGGATTAAAGTAAATCAAACCTTCATAGCAAATACAAGTAAGATCAGAATAATGTGAATGTTGGCGGAATGTGAGAAGACACTTGCACTCCACCGGCTGATTTTTATGACACTTCAAGAACACTACTGCTTTTTAAATGTTTTGCTAAAATAACCTGTACATTTAAATGAATGCTCAAAGTTCAGTTGACATCAACATTTGTAAAGGAAAAGAGGACATATTGACCCGACTAACAAATGTGGAAATGAATGAAAAATCAGTTTGTCTTGCATTATACAAAAATGAACATTTTCAAGGAGTACTGGTTGGTATTCTTGGGACAGCACGTTTAAATGACTGTCCTGACTGTCAGTGTCCTGCTCAGCCCGGTTAAAAGAACTCTAATAATTTCAACGCTGGACATTTCTCAAGAACTGTGAACATTCATCTCAGTTTCACATTAGTTCATTATTCGTGAATTGAATGATAGCATGTGAAAACTGTGCACGATGAAAATGACTTTGTGATATGGTCCAGTAGAACAGGACTCTCCATGCTAACTATGACTTTTGGAGTCATGGTGTTGGCAGACCTGGTAACTAATGCATATACTTTGTGGTTTTTAGAGACATGTAAGATAACTGATTATTCTCCTTGTAAAGACTTACAAAGAGGAAGAGTGAATAAAAGTTTTGAGTTTGTTGTGTTATCCAGGTAACATGGCTCTAATACAAACACAGGGGTAGCAGATATGTTTTTTTTCCCCCACAGAAAACTAAATTATAGGCAATTTCAATCCTACTTTATTGTATATATTTATGACTGCCTGTCCTCCCTATGCAATGCTGTGTGAACGTGTTTACAGTGTTTATGTATGTGTATGGTGCATATTCCTATGCAAACACACCAATAAAGAAAAAGCTAGAATGTCGCGCCTTGGTTCTCTCTATCGCCCTCTACTGGTCCATTTTATGTCAGGTTTTCTCTTACTTCTGGTTTACTTTGTTTCACCCTGTCAATTGATTCATTATTTCCACCTGTTTTCAGCCAGTTGGGCCCTGTTCAGTCCTGTACAAACACTACTAGTTTTGCCTTTTGTGTTCGTGCGATACTATTTTCAATTGTTAACCTGTCATGTGAGTTGTGAAGCGTAAAATCCTTAACCCTGTAAGTTCCTGGAGGTCTTTTGTGTCATGTTCCATCTCAGTAAAACTGAGACAACCCTGCACATGCATACATGCAGCCCCTTCTACAGTACATGACACAGAGTGACCAAATCCGGCACTGTGAAGACTGTTGTACTCTATAGCAGTCGTCTAAGAACTGCTGCTGATCCATGAAAATTGTAAATGCATGTATAAATGCAGGTGCTAATGTTGTATCAGTAAAGAAAAATGTCGTAACATTAAATGATGTAACAGTAAATGGCCAAGCAGCGAAACATGACAAAGGTTTTTTTTTTCCCTCAAATGTCATGAGTTTTACAGGAAATGAAGTTCTTCCTCAGTTTTTTTCCACTGTAAAACCAGTACAACTGAAACTATGATAAAGTTCATATCAGTCTCCATCTTAACAAAGTTACTTAACACTCATGCCAATCCCCCCTTCTTCCCCATCTACACACACACACACACACACACACACACACACACTCACACACATACCAGACACGCTCAAAGAGGTTTGTGATGATGAACCATTCATCTCAGATCATGTAACATGTACTAGCTGTGGCCTGGTCCCATTAAACATGATTAAAATGTCTGTCTGCTTAGAGTTGATCAGTCCAGTGGTTGCCGGGGAACCATGTTTGGAGACCTTTAGGGACAGTGATTGTGCAGGGGTTCTTTTAATTTCCGTTGTCTTAGCCACTGGTGAACTCTGCTACGTGATGTCAGAGGAGTGAGTCAGGTGTACTTTCCCCTCTCAGAACGTCCCTCGTCTCAGAAGAGAGGACAAGATGACCAAAAACATAACATCCCAACTTTGTGGAGGTGAGTCTACTATATTTTTGTAGAATAACATAACATAAATCGCAAGATTATGCAATCTCAAGTTACGATTATTTTATTTTATTTTATCTCTACAGCATAAGTTGATTTCATTTTAGATTTTGTCTGCACGGCAGTTTTCAGAGCATTTGGATCTCTTCCCTAATTCAAAGTAAGACTGTAGTAATGTATATAGATGATTCCATCTCGGAAAAATGTGAATGCATCGCTCATTCTTGCGACACCGAATTCTCAAGGCAAACGGTCTCTGGGGAAAAGTTCACACACTTTGTCACCCCCCCCACTTTTTGCTTAAGTTAAAGGTCTTCTTAGCATGTCTAACTCTTTTCTCTGCCACAAAGTGAGTGAATATTGGTTGCAGCACTGGGCTATACCTTTCCCTTTATTCCTTATCTGTTCTTTTTTTTTTTTTTTTGCTTCTTTTGTTCCTTGAAGCTTGATACTTTCTCTCATGGCTGATGGAGAGAGAGAGGGGGAGAGGGAGAGATAGAGAGAGAAAGAACGAGATAGATAGAGAGAGATTTTATGAATGCGTTGTCCTGTTATCTGTGTGTTTCCTCAGAATAATAAAAGAAAGACTCCTTTGTTTATGTTGATGCTCACAATTACCACAGCATAACAAAATATTTTAATATGTTTTAGTGTATTGCAGATCACATTTTTAAACTAGGAGCTCCTGTGCTGTACACTGCACCACAAAAACAGAAAAGAAATGTTTTCCAGATGATCTGAACTCTCTTACCACATCTGTTACCAAAGAGACTGATGACTACTGTGCTGTCATTAGAGAGGACATTTTATTTGTGAAATGTCCTTTTTTACATTTCCACTGATCAGGATGTCATAAAGATATGGCTGTCATTCAAATAATCAGGTCTTTTTATTTTTTACAAGATCGTTAACACTGACCATATAACAGCAAAAATTGTTTTCAGTCAGCTGCGTCCAGCAAATTATTCTGTCTTTTTTTTATCAATTTCTTTGTTTGTTTATATCACTGTTCTTATGTTGTCATTCTATTTATTTATGTATTTATGGTTATTCCATTAAACAAGGTCTGAAACAGCTTTGTGTCTTCCAGGTAGGGGTGCAGTGATCCACTGATCCGACAAGGTGCACTGAGCTTAGTTCTGTAACAGGATACGCACCGATCCGATCAGCGTGTATCGGGCAGAAGTTGGGAGGGAGTCGCTACTGAGTTGGTACACATGTCTCTGTATCGTTAGGGTCCGATACGACAGGGGTATGTCTTTTTTATTATCCTTGTTTAGGAACGTTATCAAATTAATGCCCTTATGCACTCCACTCTCTCTCTCTCTCTCTCTCTCTTCCTCTCTCTCTCTCTCTCTCACACTTTCTCTCCCCTCTGTGCTTATCTCTCTCTCTCTCTAACTGTCCGTTACTGTGAAGGCGTGTCCTCCCACTCCTCAAAGAGCACCACATTTTTTCCCTGTTGTTACTTGTTGAGTGGAGAGAGAACTTTTTGAATGGAGAGAGCTACATCAGATGTTGAATGACGGTTATTTTATCACACACCAGCCCACCAGTAAAAGCCATAACCAGTGCAACAAGTTATTAACAGGAGGACAGCTTGTTTGAAAGTGTCATTTTAAGTTTAATTGACTGGGTTCTGATGATTTATGTCTGCTATATTTTTCCTGCATTCAGTGGCAAAAAATATAGTTGACTTTAAACTAATGTATTTGCACTATATTGAAATGCATTGTAACACACAGTATTGTATTGCATCAAAAGAGGGCTACATTATATCATATCAAATTACTGGCTGATCAAAGTGTATCTTTCACACATCACATCACTATGTATTAAGATGTGTATTGCATTGGTCTCAGAAGTAGAGATACACACCCTAAGATATGGAGTGAAGCTCACAGGCTTTGACTCCTAAGCTGAGATTTTCACTATTCTATTCACCATTCACTATTTCACGTTTTCACAATGCTGTCAAAAACATATTAACATGATCACTGGAGTTTGATTCAAATATAGGTCAGCTGTGACTCTCTTTAGTGTCGGGAAAGGGTCCTCTGATTGGTTTACGGTTTTCCTCTTCTGTGTTTTCAGCCATTAGCCTTGCTCCCACCAACTTTTGCGACACACAAACTTTGACAAATAGACAAATTTTACTTGCAGGGATGCATATTGATTTAATTGACTAGAACTGCACAAAAATTGTCAAAATACAGATACTGTTTTCTGTAGAAAGTCTCTTTTGTATGCAGTTTTTTATTGTTTAGCTTTGAATAGAAATATTACTCAAAGCAGTTCCATGACAATTTTTCCTCTGTTGTACACATATTTTGATTCAGTGATGTCTGGTCCAGTTAGATGTTACAAAGAAGCTTCTGATAGGATGAGTTCAGTGAGGAGCAGCTGCTCCTATCCAAATTCTCACCATAACCATTCAGGTAGAGATGGAAAAACTGATGTGAAGCATAAAGCGATCATTTCTACCGAGAATTAGTTCACCTCAGAGCACCTCAGAGCTGCGGGTCTGTATTAGTACACGGTACAGTTGACCCCGAATGTTTAGGGTCTTTTTTATTTTCATTTTGTAAGCAGCAGATTTGAGGGAGACCAATTCAAACCTCGATTTAGACCTCCAAACTTCTATTTTAACGCAAATGTGAAAATCTGTCAGTTGTTAACAACACCTATTCACCTCATGTTGAACTCTACCTCTGTGAAAACAGATTTAAAGTTCGTTTGTTTGGGTTTTTTTGCCTTTAATCTCTTCATTCATTATAGTGACGTACATTCTCTTCTCACAGTATTACAGTGAACCAGCCTGCAACTGTCAAACCCAAAGCCGTTGCCATGGTGACCAGCCAGCTCTACTTGTCTGCCTATATCACAACCTACCTGATTGGATTCCCCTCCAACGCGCTGGCATTGTACACCTTCTGCCGCAAGGTGCACCGTAAGCCCATCCCCATTGATATCCTCCTGCTGAACCTCACGCTCTCTGACCTGATGTTCCTCGCTTTCCTGCCGTTCAAGATGAAGGAGACAGTTGATAACATGGTTTGGCTTCTACCCGACTTCCTGTGTCCTCTGAGCAGCTTTATGTTTTACTCCACCATCTATACCAGCACGTTATTCCTGACGGCGATCAGCGTGGAGCGGTATTTGGGCGTGACATTCCCTTTTCGGTACTCGGTGGGTCGTCGGTCGAGATACTCCGTAATTGCAAGCGTGTTCCTCTGGCTCTTCAGCTTTCTCAACCTGAGCTTTGTCTACATCGTGCCCACTCTGCCTTTGGGTAGTGATTACGCTGACCGAAATAACAGCGTGGTGTCATCTAGAATGTGTTACAATGGATTCCACAGTGAGCAGCTGAAAATCCTGGTCAATGTCCGTTTGGAGCTCTTTGTCGTTCTGTTCTGCGTTCCCTTCGTGATCTGCTCCTTCTGCTACATCAACTTCATCCGCATTCTGTCCAGGCTGCCCCACATCAGCCGGCGACGCAGGCTAAGGGCCATCGGGCTGGCCTTGGGCACGTTACTGGTTTTCGCCGTCTGTTTTGGACCCTACAATGTGTCACATGTGGTGGGCTTCATCCGGGAGGATAACGAGGCGTGGCGGGACTTGGCCCTGATCTCCAGCACCCTAAACGCCTCATTAGATCCCATCATCTTCTACTTCTCCTCCACCGCCGTTCAGAGCACTCTCAGCCGCTGCTTAAAGGCTGTGAAGGAGAAGCTTCTCGTCCTGAGATGCCAAAAGGCTCACTGCTGCACTCTGACACAGACCTCTAGTGCTGTGACAGGCAAAAACACAAGCCCACCCCAAAAGATCTGAGACAAGCAAGCTCTCACAGGGCCGTGCTACTACTTTTTTATTGTTGTCTTGTTTCGTTTTTGTGTGTTTGTTTGTTTGCACATAAAAACAAGACACACAGCAATTATAAAACATGCATCGGGATATCATTGTGTGGCCAGACAGGGGAAAGTGGAGAGAAAAAAGAGCTCTCTTTCTTTCTTTCTTTCTTTCTTTCTTTCTTTCTTTCTCTCTTTCTTTCTTTTCTGTTTACAACTTCTTACAACTAATCATCCTCAAAAGCATATGAACTGAAACTATGATGAAATAATATGTGAAAACATGTACATATTTAGATTCTATAAACATATACCTGGATAAGTAAGAAGTAGTATGAATTTTAGCTTTATACTCTCTCTCTCTCTCTCTCTCACACACATATACACACACACACACACACACACACTTTCTGAACATTGATGGACATTCAACACAAGATTGCAAATTCAACTGCCTGGATGCATCACAGGAAATGGAAAAAAATTACTGCTTCAGTTAATCCCCCACTGAAAAAAACAAACATGAGACACACATGGGGGCAGAGACACCAACAGTCAACCTGCCCGGTTTCTCTTCTCTTCCTTTACTGCTGTAATATTACATAAACATAAGCATATCAACTGTACATCACACATGGTCTTTCTTTCACATTTTATGTATACATGCAAATAATTTTTAGTCCAAATTTTTAACATTTTATGGAGGTTTCCATTTCTTCTAACATTTATTAAATGTTATCTAAACCAAAAAAAAGTTGTTGTTCAGTAATCAACAATCTTTCATGTTAAATCATGTTTACTACCCCTGGTTGATTTTGTATAATAATCTCACCCTGTTATGGTGTTCTCTCCAGACATGCACACCTGTGGAAATGTAAAGAATATACACAAGTCCTTTGTGACTGGAGTTACAGCCCTGCTTGTCATGGCAGTGAAGGTGCCTTGTAATGAACAATTTTACCATCACTCACTCACTGACTACCTGCATCCACCAATCCTCTGGATTTCTCAGGTCTTGATGTTCTCATCTAGTGAAGAGAGTGGCATGAAATGTAACCAAGCCGGTTTTCAGCACCACAGCATGTCGTGTAATTGTGAAAGACAATGTAGACCTTCGTTTTGTCCCAGCACATATTCCAGAGGCCTCTGAAGGATCCTCAATTTGTCATCCAGGATTCTGAAGGTGCCCTGACTCCTAAGCACTATGTCAGCACATGGCTGATGGGTTTCACATTTGCCTTAACAAAAGATTTGATGCTGAGGATGGTCATGTCAGAGTTGTGGTTAATGTAGGCATTAGAAAATGTTGCCAGAAACAGTCACTGGATATGGAACTTTTAAGATTAACCTTATAAAGTAAACATCTCATCATGTTGTGTTCTGTGGTAGAATCATTTGCATATTTGCAAATACAAGAAACACTTTATCTTCAAGCCTTTTAGCCTCCAAGCCTTTACAACATTAACAGCCAATTAGCTGCCAGCACCCAGAACAACTTTTCTGTCATTTTGTAACTTTTCTACCAACAATGGTAGCACATGTAGTTTTGAAAGGCCGTGCCTAAGTATTGTCCACTTCTGCAATTGTGTCTGTAACAGTTTCCAACAACACCACATAGAGCCTATTAATCCAGAAGGACTTTTCCGTGAGTCGAGGAGCCTAACCCTTACCTAACTGCAATCAGTTTCTTGCCAGAACATGAGTGGCACTTCAACATTTTTGTGGCTCTTGTCACCCCTGAGGACGTGAGTGCCCAGGGGACTTTTCCAGGCCATCCCACCGTTGCTTGCCTGGCTGTAAGATCCCCAGATCCCTCATATTAAACCCACTCCCATCAAGTAGCACCACAAACTACCTCCTGCTCTTTCTCCTCTTCTTCCACTATGGCACAAGAATAGTCAACAGCTCTTCTTCCTCCATAGCTCTAATTATCCAAATCTCTTTGCCCATGATGGATACGTGATTACTGTTAGTCCTAGTGTTAGTCCTCTGCACACACTCTGCAGACACTCCCTTTTGATGTTCTGCTCAATTTCTGGCAGCAAATCAATTTAATTTGCAATTCATGTGCATGTTGTGACAGCATGACACATCAACATTGTCCTGTTTTACCTGCCATTCCAGTTCACTCTCAGCTCATGATCTAATACTTTCATATTCATGTTCTTTTTCTTATATATCACGCCGCTTTTGTTTCCAGTTACATGGCCTCAGCTTACCTGGGCTTTTCACACATTTGTTAAGTGTTGATAAAATTCAGGCATTTACCAAGTGTGAAATGTATACATTTCTTAACTTTTTACACATGTATTAAATATGGAGACTGGCTTACAAAAAAAAAAAGTTTTATCAAGTTTTATTAAGTGGGATTTTTTTTTCATTTACATTTATTAAATGCTGATTTTGCTTTAACTTATTTAACATTCACACACAATAAATAAGAAAAATCAGACACATAAGAAGTTAGGCTGCCCTTTGAAGTTTGAATCATTCTTGGAAGACTGTTAGAAATATTATGAAGTGGTTCTACAAGCTCAGTGGGCCAATCTTCAATCACAGGCAGCTCCACCAATAATTTCAACGCTGTGAAGCTAACAGTTTAACTGATTTTGCTGAGGCTTGGCCGCAGAGGTTTAGATTCAGTGCTGTAGTCATTTTTCAGGCCTGTTTTTATGTAGTTGTTAGGACCTAAGCTGTAAAGAGCCCATCTTTCCCTGTATCTTTGGATAAATAACATGGCCTCTTTGAAACTCCTGCTGTTTATGCTACCTTGCATCTTAAAGTGTTTATTTCTGTAAAAAGCATATGTGTAACAAGTGTTACAAAAATAGTATCAAATATTATAATATTATAAAACAAAATTGTCCTGCTCCTTATTTGTGACTTGATAATTACCTCTGCCAAGGAGGTAATGTTTTCAGTGCGGTGTGTTTGTTAGTTTGTCTGTCTGTCTGTTTGTCAGCAGGACTACGGAAAAACGACTGGGCTGATTTTCATGAAACTTAGTGGAAGGGTGTAGCGTGGGCCAAGGAAGAACCCGTGAAATTTTGGAGCAAATCCGAGTCATGGGGTGGATCCACATGTTATTTTCCACTTTTAACATTGCGAGACAGGGCAAAAAATGAACTGAATTTGTCACGCATACAACACAACATAACAGTCACCTCATACATCACTGTAGAAACAAATGCAGCAGATATGTAAGAAATGAGCAATGTCTAAATTATCCTTACTGTTTATTCCAAGTCGATTTGACCAAAATAAGCGTATTTAGAAGTCATTGTTGGCTTGCGTAACACGCACATAATCGCTAATCGTCTCACACAATAAATTAGCTTTCACAATCAATACATTCAGATTTTTGTTGATCTGATATGGGAAATATATACAGACATATACAGTGGTAGCGGTTTCAGATTTGAATATCATAGAAGCATACACTATTGGCCATGGCAGATGTCTGTGCTCTCCGAGTGCCCTTCTAGTTTGAAAATGAGTTTTACCCAAAGGACTCCATTGACTTTGCCTAACCTGTTTATTAAACTTTCCTCTGTTATACACCCTCATGTCAAACAACAACTGGGCTGCCACAGATAAAAAAATATTGTCCAGAGGAACTGTTAGATGTTTTCTTACATCAAAATGCTGAATAATATTTTTAAGCAACAAATTGCTGACTCGTAACTTGATTTTGAACACAAACCCCCCCGAAAAGAACTGTTTTGGTGTTGGAACTGAATTTACTGAGGCAAAAATGAGTTCACCAAAACTAAAATGCTATTGTACTTACATCACATACAGCAAATAAACACCCCCACAATCTTTGGCATTTGTACACTGTACCAAAACACAAGGGATTAAAAAACAAACAAACAAAATCAAAACAAACAAACAAACAAAAAAAAACACTGAAAAACAGAAACTGTCATGTCATCCATTAGACAGAAAAGAGGTCCATTATGTGTCACTTAATGAAAATTAATCATAGCACAATATATTTTTTATGACCCTCAGCATTACTATACACACACACACACACACGCACATATATATACACACATATTAAAAAATACAAATTAAACATGTATTAAATCAACATGGAACAGAAAAAAACAACCTAAAAAAATCTAACATTCCTTCATGTTGAATTGCTTCTCCAATATGTTGCTTCCCACTCTTCACTCAGGGAAACTGCAACTACAGTGCATTGCTAATATGTGTGTTTCCATTCTCTAACTGCATTGCCTTACAGCTCCTTTGTCAAAATGGCTTCTTTTCACTGAATGCTTAAATGCACAAATATTAATGGGGATAATGTTACGGGGATAATGTGAAAAGTTTTCACAAAATCCAAAATTTTTCAGTGCTGTTTGCTTTTATACTGACGGTGGAATCAGGGCTTAGAATCATAATTGAGTACTGAAGTTCCACATCGCAAATTTGGCTTATGTATGTCATTCCACATGACAAAAATCTGATAAGGCAGAAATCTGTGCACTAGAAGAATTTCCCTGTAGAAGCAAGGACTAAGTGCATCAACTTTCCGGGAAGGAATAGACATCCCAAATGTTCTAACTCCAGAATGGGACTCTGGTTTGAGACCAGCCTTCTCAACGCACATACCGAGGTATACATCATCGATGGGCATTATGGTGATGGAATGACTCATATTGTACATAATTCTTGCAGTGAAGCCAGAGATGAGAAACCCCCCTCCACCACAATATGGAGGATAATAATTTACTTCATGGATCTCTTTAGGGACATAGTATTTACTCCCTTGATATCTGATTGGCCCCAGTGAATGAATCAGATGTCCAACATACAGGTGTTTGCTACCATCATTTCCAGGCAAGCTCTGCAAATATTCCACCATATTGTCCGTGTTGGCAAAAACATCATCGTCGCCGTTCATGAGGAATCGAACATTTGGGCAGCGCTTCTCCATCCACTCCAAGAACAGGATCTGTTTAAGAGTGAGGTTGAAGAAGGTGTCTCTGAAGTCCCACTGGAGAATGTCTCTGTGCTCTTCATTCTCCAGCTTCAAGAGTCTATTCATCCTGCGTTTCTCGTGGTGAGTGCCAACAGTGCCGGATATGAAAACTCGGCGAACCCAAACACCGTTATGCCGTCTTTCCTTCGCCCAGGTTTTCCGTAGCACTTCACGACGGTCAAAGTTAGTAGGAGTGCTTTTAATGACCAGAAGGAAAAAGACATCTGCAGATCCCTGGGGCCCACCACACTTATCAGGAACATCCAGGAGCATTGGGAAATGGCGGCAGTGACGGTAGAACAGGAAGTCTCGGATGTGCTCAGGTAATTTCGAAAAACCTGAAATGCTGGCTGCAGACTCATTTCGCTCACAAGGCTGTGATAACTGCTGAAAAGTTTTTGATTGTTTCTGGAGCGTGACTGGATGTTTACGTGACATGTTACTCATTTCCACGTATGTCACGTCATCATCTGGAGCAATATCAGAGGTTGGGTTATCTCTAAGTAGAACTACGATCAAGCACATGGTGCAGACAATGGAAAACAGAGTAATTTCCGGAATACGTAGCATTCTCATCTCTGTGTCTGAGAAAAAAAGATCATTTTCAGTTCGCGGTAACAACAAATCATCTCAACCTTAAACAAAACATCGTCACTTTGTAATAGATCATCTCTTACTACCTTTGCTCATTTGGTCTGCCAAAAGACAAGCTTACATTAATGAACACGTCACAATGTCATACTTTTACTGATATATTTTCAAACTGTGCAATCTGTGAGTGCAGTTCTTTTGAAAATGTTACATTTTTCTGCATTTGATAAGGATTGTTCTTTAAATATCCACCAGCGAGTTTTGATGCAGAAGCAAGCAAACACAATTCTTTAAATCCAGTGAAATTCAGTGAAAATGGATTTGATAATTCATCATTTCTAACACGTGTAGCCCTCTAATTGCTCTTTGCCGCCCTGTAATTTCTCTTTGATTACCTTCTCTTTTCAGACTACCTCCAGGATCCTTTGTTGTGCCTCCTGCTCAGTTGTTGGATACTCTGGCTTGTGACTTGCTGAGCATCAATGAAGGGCTGGAGGAAAAAAGAGAGAGAAGAAAATGGAGGCTCGTCAGTCAAAACTGTCTCTAGTTCTTAGAAAAATGTGCAGGCAATGTCATATATATGTGTGTGTGTGTGTGTGTGTGTGTGTGTGTGTGTGTGCGCGCACGTGTATGTGTGTGTTTGAAATGGGAAGCTTGGTGATACTTCCTTTTCCAGATAGCTGTGAATTCATAATACTAAGGATTTCATTATCTACTGGATCAAAGGTAGACCATGATGTAATGCACACAAGCTGTTAAACCAAAAGAGTTGTCATGTCATTTGGTAGTCAGATTATTACTCAGTGTCATACTGTAAATGAGAGGCATTGTTCATGGGAAAGATATGCAAATCTGAACAGGTTTAGCTGGTTTGGGACAAAAGCAACACAAGGGGCTAGTGACCAGAGGGAGAAGAAATCGATACTAAAAATGTGCTTTTGGGTTTTTGGGGAGTTTTTTCTTGCCCGCCATGAGGATTAAGTCAGGGGGTGCCGTCCTGTTTTGATTTGACTGTTGTGGCCTGTAAAGCCACAGTGATATTGGGCTCTAAATAAACTTGAACTTGAACTTGAACTTAAAAATGGACTAACAGTTTTCTTTTTCTTTTTTCTTTTTTTTTTTTTGCCCTGGACTGGAATTTTAGTTTATTCGATAGTCGGTGGTCTAATTGTGTAAGGACCTCGTCTCCTCTCTCGCCAGTCTAAGCCATTCCGCGCTCAGCGTCGCTGGTTTACTATTCACCGGTCTGATCACTCCTCATCCCCCAGACCTGCCTTCACTCTGTTCCCCTCTCTATTTAAACCCCACTATCAGACAAGATCCCCGCAAAGTCTGCATTCCCCATGTGTTCACTCAGCTGACTCTCTAGCTCTAGACTCTCTATATGTACACTTTTCTAAACTCGGTCTCCTGGTAATCCTTTAGCTTTACCGGGTGTTCTGTGTGTTTGCCTGTCTGTATCCAGTGTGTCTCTAGTTTCAGTCCTGTGTTAACCCCGTTTTATACCACACCTTTATTGTTATTAAAATCCTTCCTGTTACTCTGCCATTGCGTCCTGCTTCGTGGTCCTTTCCTGACAAATTGCATATGAATATTCCTGGCTTTTGTTCTTCAGTATCAGTTTTTAAAACTGAATTTCAAAAAGAGTTGAATCAGTGACTGTCCTAATTGATGTGCTGCTGTCAAACCTAAACATTATTTCACCGGAGGAAAATGGTGCAGTCCCATAACCGGCACATCATTTTGGAGGGAATTCTGATTCTGTGACAAAGTTTGAACTGCTGGTGTATGTTATCGCTACAAACCTTTGATAAACGTAAATTAAACTATCTAGTCAACGTTCCAAACAATGTTCTAGATCTAATCAGTCTAGCTGATATCATGGTTTTGATACTGAAACTCTTATTATAAAATACTGAAAGGCATCAATCTGAAACTTTAGGCTAGCTTGACATGCACTGCTTAGATAACTCCAAAGAGTAATAATTCACTGTCAATATTTAAATTATTTTTTATTTACCCCACACTCCTGTCTCGTGGTGAATTACCAACCATGCAACACTCTTCTCATGTTACAGTGTCTATTGTTGTCTAAACTGCTAACTAAACAGCACAGAATGGCCTTTTGTAGAGTCGGTAAGAGGAGGAAGCGTGTCAGTGATGATGTAAATCTCACTGTGATGGATTGGCCCCCTGTTCAGGCTGTTTCCCTCACCTTTCACCCAATGAACACTGGGGGTAGGCTCCAGCACCCCACGTCCCTAATTAGGAAAAGCGGCTTAGAAAATGAATGACTGAATGAATGAATGAATGAATAATCTCATCCCATGCACTCCTTTTGTCAAAATGTTAAGGTAGAGTACAGTGGCTGAAACCAAGCTCCAAAAGAAAATTGGCAGTGGCAAGATCAGCTGCTCCCTTTCTGACAGGTCGTTTGTCTAAATATTCTGTTTTTTTATCACTTCCTGCTCATCTAGAGAATCAGGATGTCTCTGCTTCTTGCTTTTTCACGGTCGAATACCTTGAGGGATCACAGAATTTTCCACTGCTGAACTGAGACCGTTTGTCTGCAGTATTAAAAAATCAGGAAATGTCAGCAAGAATGATTGCATTGAGTATCTGTTGAGATGCCATGTCCTTGATTCATGTTACTAGCTATGATTGGATGCACAAGACAGTTGAATGTAAATAGGTCCTTATTTAACCAGGATCAGCTAAAATAGGAAATTTGGTCCTGGAAACCAGCAAAATGTGTGCTGTCTAATAGGAACTATAGTCCTGGGAACCAGCAGAATGTGTGCTGTCTTATGGATTGCCAAGGACTTGAACTTGGCACTAAAATCACTGACATGTTTTAAGACTGCAATGTCTGTAATGTCACCTGGAATGTATCTATAGCTGTTGTCTTGACCACAATAATTTTGTTTTCAAATACCAAGTTAATTTCAGTTTAACGTCAAACCAACTAAAAGAAACACTGCACAATGTGAGTTGGATAGCGTTTGCAGTGTTTCTTATAGCTAATTATAAATTCATTTGTTTGTCAGATTTATACTTGACTTTGGAACATTTAAACACACAACCAAAGACTGGAGCGTATTTTACTATGGACATCAGTCTTAAAATTGAGAGCCTCCTGAGTTGTCTGAACTGACAAGAAGCACTTATTATTTCAGTTTCTGCTCTCCAATGAAACTGAAACCTTTGGGTCCTTGTATCAGATCTGGTCTTTTTTTATGTGTGATTGAATGTTCTTATGTCCTTTTCTTACTTCTGCCACAAATCACTCAATCAAAATATTTCGAACAGTAAAGTCAGTCAGATTCACTTCATTCCTTTGGCAATATGAATGAGGTGGAATGGAATCCACAAAAAACACTGAGTATATCTGACTGGCAAATGACTTATGATTCATGATTACTCTTAGGAATGTTTCTTCTCCTGTTTCTTCCACCACTCAGAACAGAAATTAATTAAATTAATTACCAGCACGCCTCAGGCGTAAAGTTCAGTTCGTGCTGCTTGAGTTTTTGGATATCTAATCAAAAGATTCATATTTAGCAATGTGATTCGTTTTATAATACGTTTTTAAACTTGCCAGTCTTGTTCCTTTCTTTGAAAGAACAGTGGGAGAATGAGTCATGTAACAAGGAGTACTCTGACTGAAATTTGATAGGAGAAAAAAAAAAAGAAGAAGAAGAAGGTGAATGCTGCATAAAGGGAGAGTTACTTCAGGGAAATGTTGAAGATGCCACTATATGCAGTCTCTCCACCCACTTATTTGGACCTGTAAAAATGTGTCTGTAATGGACCAGTCAATTCTGAAAAATCTATTGGACCTTAAAATGGTTTCAATGGTCCATTTGATTCTGAAAAATTAGTTTGTTAACAGATTAGCGCTTGTCTTGATTTGAGTGAACTTGTCATTTCTCTGACTGTAATCTTGTCATCTTTTTAAAAAAAAATAGCATGGAAAGAAATAGAAATATCCTTTCTTTAACACCTCACTTAAAAAAAAAAAAGAAAAAAAAAAAGAAATTTGATAGGAAAGAACTTCCAGTAACACATTTGCATTTGCAGTAGTACAAGCTGCTTTTTCCCCTAATCATCAAACCAACTGGTCGAACAAGGTAAGATGTAGATTTTGAATGAATATGGAAGGGATAAAACATTAGGAATAAGTCAGTCATGTGAAAACATCCCACTGCTTGAAAAGTGCAGGGCTAGTCTATTCGCCATAGCTTACAAGTTGAAGATTATATATGCACCAAGCTGATCTTAGAACATTGGACAGATGGTAAAAGACATTATCAGTCATGTCACCCCTGTCTACTACCCTAAATGACCAAAAAGTATGCAGTATTCTTATGCCCCAATATATTTTCTGATATTGTAGATGCATATGTATCGGTTTTGCTGCCCCAGATAAATGCTGACTCACATGACACATCTTCACTAAAGAATGTTTTTGCTGAGGGATGAGATGAGCGAGAGAGAATTTTATGAGTGGGGGTCATCTAATCAGGGAAACTACAACTGACGTTTTAATAGAAAATCATGCAATAGAAATGCATTCACGAAACAGAGCCAGCAGAATCTCCTGTTATGCTGAGATGGCCATTAATTTCAAATTTTCATCCAACACCTGCCAAGTTTACAGAAAGAATCATCAGCAGGTTCTACCTCACTTCCTGTGGTCTGAATTAGGTATGACTGACGGAGAAGCAAAAGCTCACACAAATGCAGAAAAGGGGCTTTTTGCGGTACTTTACATAGTGTCACTGTCTCAGACGTCCTCAGACTCAGGCCTCCTACCAGAGCTCCTACCAGAGGCCTGGGAGCTTGAGGATATGGTGCAGATTTTTTGCTATTCTAGGATCACACAGTCCCAAGTGTTCCAGTCACTAATGGGATGACGTTGATTTTCACCTTCCAAAATCTCTCTCTTTTTCTCACCCCTTGGTATTTTTTTCAACTTTCATATTCTTACATTCCTTCTTTTTGATGTTATCATCACTTAGGATTGCCACATCAGCGTGCACAGCTGTTTTTCTGCTCTTTATCTATTACCACTAAGTCTGTTTGGAATGCCACTACATGTTTATCTGACCTAATCTAGATTCAGTCATCCATTTGAGCTGCACCCTTTCTTGTTTTATTACATCTGGTTTGAGCTCTGGTATCTCTGTTTGTGTGTCATTAGGTTCAACTGGTGACGAGAGGCTTCTTAGGAGGGTTTAATGTGTGAAATTTATAGTTCTTGTTAAACGGCAATAAGAAAGCTGCGCTGCAAGTAGAAATGTTTCGCAACCCAGTCCTCAGGCATCCCTTGGAACCCTGTGTCGACTCACTTGACTCCACTGATAAAGTGTCAGGCTCAGCCTTGACAGCTTCCATCTCAAGTCCTCTGCTGTATTTAAGATAATATTCCATTCACCTCTCACACTTGTTGAATTTTACCAGTTACCGGAGTACAACTGCATCATAACATAGCTGTTTGGTAAGTTATTACATGTTTATATGACCTAATCTGCCAGTCCCAAATGGGGATTATTTATTAAATATTACTTACTTATTGAATTTTACCAGTCATTTGACTACAATTGCATTATGATAAGTTTAATGCTACAGGTCATTTTACAGGAATTAAATGATATTGTGGTTCCCAGTGAAGAATGTAGGTTGAATGAGTAAGAAGTAATTACTCTGAACAGTTTCAGTACTTAGTGTGATACTCACAGTGTGTTAAACTGAGCTGAAAGCCTGGTCAAATAGGAATGTTTTCAACCCCGATTTGAGAGTGTCTAGTGTCGGGCCTTTTCTGATGCTCTCTGTCAATTGGTTCCATTTAAGAGCAGCGTAATAGCTAAATGCTGCCTCTATATGTTTAGTCTTTACCTTAGGTAGGACTAACTGACTCATTCCTAATGATCTGAGAGTTCTGCTCGGCTCATGTTGCTGCAGCATATCAGATACATACGCTGGACTTGCACCATTAAGCGATTTACAGACCAGTAATAGTACCTTAAAGTCTATTCTGTAACATACAGGTAGTCAGTGTGAGGATTTAAGAATGGGGGTGATGTGTTCCCTTCTTTAACTCCTGGTGATAATGCTGGCAGCTGCATTTTGAATCAGCTGAAGTTGTTTGATTGTCTTTTTTGGGAGTCCAGTTAAGAGACCATTACAGTAATCAACCTGATAGAAATAAAGGCATGGATGAGTTTCTCCAAGTCTGATCTAGTCAGAAAATCTCTAATCTTGTTGATGTTCTTAAGGTGATACAATGTCGATTTAGTAACTGCTTTGACATGACTGCTAAAGCTGAGATCAGAGTCCATTAGTACACAAAAGTCACTTGCTAGTTATTTAGACTTCAGGGCTCTCGGATCCAGATGGACAGCCAGTCTGTGCCTCTCATTGCTATTCCCGAATAAAATAATCTCTGTTTTATCTTTATTCAACTGCAGAAAGTTTTGTCCCATCCAGTTAGTGATGTGCTCAAGGCACTTACAAAGTGAGTCAAGGGAACCATAGTTGTTTGGAGAGAGGGCCAAGTAAAGCTGAGTATCATCAGCATAGCTGTGGTAAGATATCTCATAGTCTTGTAGGATTTGGCCAAGAGGAAGCATGTATAAATGAAATAAGGGCAGCCCAAGAATCAAACTCTGGGGCACACCACAGGTTACTGGCACTCTCTCAATAAAACATTATTTCCTATTTCGACAAAGTTGTTCCTTCATTGCAGGTATGAACTGAACCAATTTAAGACAGTTCCTGAGAGTCCAACCCAGTTCTCAAGTCTATCTATGAGTATTTTATGGTCAATAGTATAAAAAGCAGCACTGAGATCGAGCAGGAGTAGAGCAGATAATTTTCAAGGGTCTGTGTTTAAATGAATGTTATTAATAATCTTAATTAGAGCAGTCTCAGTACTATGATTAGGCCAGAATCTTGACTTAAATTTTTCTAGACATCTATTTAAGGACAGAAAGCCAGTAAGTTGCTTGAAGATGAAATTCTCACTGATTTTTCTAATGAAAGGTAAATTTGAAATAGGTCGGAAATTACTTAATACAGTTCCTTTTAGATTTTTCATTTTTAAGAGAGGCTTCACAACTGCAGTTTTTAATGTGTTAGGAAAAATGCCCAACATGAGTGAGATGTTTACTATCTAAAGTATGTCTGCTGATATTGAATGAAACATGATTATAACTTTTCTTACCTTTATAAGACAAATCTGATGTTTAGTTAAGGGTATGCATCTTACAAGTTTTTGTTTTCTACTGTGTCAAAAATGTGTCAAAAATTATGTTTTCCAAAGCAGGATACTGGAGTACTTGATTAGATAGGAGATCAAATCCTGAGAGCCTATTTCACAGTTTCTCTCAGTTGCTTAGACACAATTCCTGGAACAATTCACCATTTTCTCAAATCTTCACACACAATTTTAAAAACGGACACCCAACGGTACAAACATCTAACTCCTGGTCTCAATTCAAACTTTGTCCTCAGACAACACTCACAAGCTGTCAAAAACACAGACTACATGACTGTTTGCTACACACTGGAGGGATTAATTCAAAACACTGCTACCAAAATGTTTAGAATAGATTTTCAGAGAAATAATTTGGAACTCACAGCACTGACTATCCAGATAACCCTCTCAAAAACACCCTGGTGAGAGAAATGCAAAACAGTACTGTAATAACTACTTCTTACATTATATAACAGATATATATATATATATATATATATATATATATATATATATATATATATATGTGTGTGTGTGTGTGTGTGTGTGTGTGTGTATGTGTGTGTGTGTGTACATGTATGTATAGTTTTCAGAGCCATAGCAAATTAAAACTGAAGATAACTAACCGTATCCTTGTTGGTCCACCTCTGTTACAGAAACATCAGTTTGCCATTTAATGACTTCAGCAATCTGTTCCTCCTATGAGTTGTTTTTTGTGCGTACTCGTCACTGTTTTACTGGTACCCAGGTAAAAAGGGGCAAAGGCTCCACCCCCATCTACAATATGTATGACTAACTAGAGTCGTTTCATGTTCAGCCTTTAGGCCAATTTATTCTTTCTCAGGAGCCTGTGCCCTTCTTTTTTTTAGGACTGTTATAAAAATGTAAAGAATTTTTTCCTGGCACCTGATAATGATTTACAGTAAAGTTTGGGGTAAACAGGTTTCCGGCTTACACGTCTGAATCTGATTCTCATCTGACAGGCAGGATGAAGCAGAGCTGGACTTTGATGATGACAGGGAGCCTGGGTTTAGGAAGCAGATAAGAGGGGGGATTTAGTTTCGCCTGAGGTAGAGTTTTGGCAGTTTACCCTACGTCATGGTAACAAGTCAACTGGATAAACTGCCAGCTAAGCTCATTTGCACATTTCTGAGGTCCACATAATACAGCGAACACATTAAATGACTGTGTCTTGTTTGGCTTGTGAGTATGGTTTAGTGCATTTTAGAAATCCAGTTACTTTGTTCTTCATTAATAATTTTACAGTCTCCATTAAAAACACTGTGTGTTGTATAAACTGGTTCATAAACAAAGACAAATAATTATGCACTTGTGAAAATGGACTGGAATGTGAGGAAACTCAAAACACTCAGATTGCTGGTTTTCAAAACTAACATATTGCTTCCACACCAATGTGGTGACCCTAATCAGTTAGTTACAGAAATATGGAGCTGAAAATATTCTAAAATCTGTCACTGCTCACCAGTGCTATCACAACACTGGAGGAAATACATATACTAGTTCAAACAAGCACTTTAAATTCATTCCTAGTCTACCAGAGGTGCTGTGTAAGAGTCCTACTCTGCATTGGAACTCTGTGTATAACTCTATGTATAACTCTGTGTATTCTTGTTCTTTCTTTACTTTTGCTTTCCAAGGAACCATTAGAGGTGATTGTTTTTTTTTTTTTAATTTGAACATTTAAAAAAAAAAACACACAAAAATGTCACCAAGCTGGAAAACCACAGAGCAGTTAATCCAGAGTTGTTGAAATTCCTTTTTTTAAATATATATATATATATTTTTTTTTCACATCATTTTAACAATGTCATTAACTGCATTACACATCACCATTGTCACACTGTCATTCTCCTCTCTGTTCACACTGCTAGACTCTCAATCCAACTCAACTCAATACAACTGAATACTCACACTACAACTCAGCGTAGCATTGTCTGTCAGAGTTATGGCCCATGATGAAGACTGTAAATGTGACTGAACCCTGAACTTGTAAAGAAAGAGGGTACTGTATTTAGTCATGCCTGCTTCGTGAGACACTGTTGCGTGTCAATTTCTACGAACTAATAACCTTCACATGAACCAAGTAACTTTCTTCGCAACAATTGTTCTTGTGCTACTTTGAATATTTCGCCTCAAAATGACCTGAGACATACTGAGGCTGTTCGGGCAGTCATGTGATTGCATCATGACTTAAACGGTGGTTTTGTGTCATTACTAAGCTATGCCGCTTAACAGCTATGTCTAGATGTAAGATGATATGAACAATGCCAAGTTCATGAAATTTGACTGTTACCAACCCACGGAGTTTACAGGTTAAATTGTGTTCTTTGTTTCACTGATAGCAACAAGCAACACCTGCAACACTGGTCTGACCACAGGACTTAAATTTTTTTTTTTTTAAGGCTCATTCTTTTTTTGCCCACAGTTGTCTGTAGCCATCTTCAGTCTGTACCAGTAATGCAGGATCTCCAGATGCTATAAGATTCTAAAATTCTAAGAATTATGATGTAGCGCTCAAAAAGAGGCAAGGGAATGAGTTACAATCTGAGATATGTCTGACTGTGATAAGAAAACTGCACTGTTGTTCTGCAAATTTTGGTTATAATCAGAAATATGTGTGAATCAGAAAATTCATCTGCTGAGTTACATGCATGTGGCAGCCATGCTGCCTCCGCTAAATTTTTTCAGTCATATGAGAGATGGACCCTGTGCAAAGTAACCTGCAAAGGTCAGGTAAACTGCAAAGTCAAGGCAACACTTGTTTGGGAATCAAAGCTGTGATATACTAAATGCAACTTGTGTAAATATCCAAATAAATAAATCCGAAAATAGTTGCACATGGTAACGTCTTGTCACGCCCAGTCTGTTTTTGTTCTTGTTTGTTTCTTTTTTTCCCCTCTGGTGGCCAGTTTTGGTTCTGTTGTGCACTTGGTTTTTTGGTTCAGTCATATTTGTCCCTTGGTTTAGTCCCGTTTTGGTTCAGTCCTGTTAAGTTCAGCTCAGTTCACCTGTCTTTACTTCATTAAGGCTCGTTTAATTTTGTATGAATACTCCTTGGTTTTCCTGTTTCTTTGCCCTGTGTTGTTTGGTGTTCAGGCTGTGTTGCGTTGGAGGTCCTCGTAGACTGAAGTCCTGTACCGTCTGTTGGAAGTCCTATGTTTGGTTTAAATAAAGAAAGAGCTGACCTGCACTTGCATCCAGCCTCCTTCACAGCCTCCTTCTTTTTATCTGTTTTTTTTTTAGGAGTTTTTTCTTGGCAGCTATGAGGATCAAGTCAGGGGGTGCCACCCTGCTCTGGTTGTTGTAATCCTGTGGGCATGTAAAGCCCTTTGAGACTGTAAACAGTGATATTGGGCTTTAAATAAACTTAAACTTGAACGTGATACGTCTTTAACCCCTTCATGCACAATTTAAAATTAAAATTTTAAGTTTCTTCAACAGTTCCAGTGTTGTGTTTCAACTCTTTGTTGGATTTGCATTTAAAGTGCATTGGGTGGTAATATAAAAGATTAAAAGCAAAAGTAGAGAAAAAAAGCGACAGAGATGTAAAGAGACCTTACACAGATTGATACTATTACTTGCCAGTCATTCTGTCAGGTCAGCCAGTGCTTTCTCGGCAGGACCAGTAGTGTGCTGCGTGAAGGCGGAAGAGGAAAGTAGGCTACCTTATCTAAGTTAGCACAGGCTTAAGTGGATCTCAAATGAGAAGGTTCTGATTTCAAAACACTAAGAACTCTAAGTGTTGATAAAACATGGGCTGACTAAAGGGATGAAAACCTAAATTCTCAACAGTGAATGGAGTGTGGTGACTCAGTACCTGTGTACACCTCTGTGTGCACACTTTACTTAGTAGCATACAGTGCAGATGAACTCTGTGGGCACCACCCTTTTCTGTGTGAGGTTTATCAGCTGGAAAAAAGGCAGATATGCGACAGCTTGGACATGGTTGAATGCCTTTTTTGTGATGGTGATGTTCTGAAACAGGACTGTCAACATTATGACATTGATGCCAATGGATATTTTTTTCTGCCTTGGAAACTGGAGGAGGGTGTTAGCTTGTTGGAATGTTACAGTAAAGCAAAGAAGAATACCTGGATAAGAAAGCCTGTTAGCTTAGCTTAGTCCTCTTCGTTCCCTTGTGGAACATAAGGCTGTTGCTACCTGCCTCTACCTGGTCCTATCCTGTGCAGCATGTTGTGCCTTGCCCTCAGTTAGGTTGGCCATTTTCGGTTCTAAGGTCACAGTTTTTCGCCAGGTTGTTTTTGGCCTCCCTTGTTTCCTGGAGTCCATCTCAGTGCTACTTTGGGAATGCGGTCCTGGTCCATTCTAAGGACATGTCCCATTGGAGCCATCAGTGTTTAATTTCCAGCACCACATTGCAACAGTTTGTGTTTTTGTACAGGTCTTCATTGGATACCTTCTCTGGCCAAAAGATGCGACAAATCTTCTGAAGGCATCCATTGTTGAATGCATTGATCTTTTTCATGTCACACTCAACCACTCACAGCATTCTGAGCCATACGGCAAAACTGATTTGACGATACTGTCATACAGTCGGATCTTGGTTTTTAGGCTGTACTGCTTTGACTTCCAGTGCTTGTAAATGCACTGTGAGCATTCCTAAGCCTTATACTGTTGCCTTTGCTGCATGCATTGTCCTTACTGAGGAGACTTCCCAAATATGTAAACTCCTCGACGTAATCGAGATGATAGGTGGCGTTGAATTTGTGCACATCACTTGGGTTTTGAAGATATTAATATTCAAACCCATCTGTTTGGCAAATCTGTTAGTCCTGCCTGTTTTCTCTAGTAAGTGAGTGTGATTTGTGGAGAGAATAGCCAGGTCATCAGCATAATCAAGATCTTCTAGCTGGGTAAAGAGAGTCCACATGATGCCTCTGGGCTTGTCTGAGGTGGTCTTTCACATGGTCCAGTCAATGGCAGTCGGGGAGAGTATGGGGAGATAATACAGCCCTGGTGGACTCCAGATTCCACAGGGAACCAGTCAGGGAGGTTGCCATTTACAATGACACTACACTCAAACTGACTGTAAAACATCTTCATCAATACAGTCATCTTTGGGAGATCTCCATATGATTGCACAATCTTCCACAGGGTGTCACGGTGAAAGCTGTCAAAAGCTTTCTGGAAGTTGATGAGGTTGGTGTATAATGGATTGTTCTGCTTCAGGTATTGCTAAATGATGCTCCTTTGAGCAAAGATCTGGTCTGTGCACCCTCTTCCTTTCCTGAAGCCTCCCTGTTCCTGCCTCAGTTTGGTGTCAATCGCCATGCCAATTCTATCAATATGGAGAGCAATGTGATGCCTTGTTAGTTGCTGCAGTCTTGTAGATTGCCTTCTTTGTAATCTTGCCATCCTTGGAACTTTGGCAATCAGACCTTTGGCCCAGTCCTCAGATATGACATTTCTGTCCCAGATGTTCCTAAACAGGTCTGTGAAAGCCTTGACCGAGGTGTTGAGGTCAGCCTTCAGCATCCCGGCATGAATGGAGTCAACGCCTGCAGCTTTTCCATTCTTTGTTTCAGTTGGGGGGCTGGTGTTGATGTTGAGTGTGTTATCTGCAAGTGTAGGGTTAGCAGGATGTTCTGGTTCAGGGCAGTTAAGGGCACTTCACAAAAGTGTTGCACCCATCTCGCTGCCTGTTCACTCTCTGTTAGGAGGTTGTTACCATCCTTATCTTTTACAGGAGCAGACTGGCTGATGTTCTTGCCACAGAGTTGTTTGGTGAGTTTGTATACAACACTCATTTCCCCTCTTGCAGCTGCCCCTTCTGCTTTGCAAGCAAACATCTCAGCAAAGGTCCTTTTGTCATTCCTTGTGCTCTTTTTGACCTCCTTATCCTTGGTCTTATAGACTTCCTGGACCTGTTTCTGGAACCTCAGTGGCCTCATGTTCAGCATCTTGGCCTTGAATTGTTTCCTTTGTTATATCTTCTGCAAGTGCCAGGTGTCAGCCACTCCTTGTTCTTCTTTTCTCTGTAGCCCAGGACCTTGGTTGCTGTCTCAACATAAGTGTTCTTGATGGTTTCCCATTTGGTGTGAATATCAGGGTCCTCATCAGTTTAACCAGCCAGAGCACCACGAGCACCAAATCAATTTCCTAGCTCCAACACAAATTGTTTGCTGATATTCTGGCATTTCAGTTTGCCGATGTCAAGTTGTCGCCTGCGTAGACCCTGCGGTTTTACTCTCTAGAGTTTCAGCTTGATGTTAGCTGTCACCAGATAGCGGTAACTGTTGGCATCCGCACCACGACAAGCTCTAACATCTTGGGGAGACCTGCACCACTTCCATTTGATTAAGATGTGGTCGATATGGTTAGTTGTAAGACCATCAGGTGACCTCCAAGTGAGTTTGTGGATATTCTTATGTGGGAAAATGGTACCACCAACTACACAGTTATTTACGAGGCAAAAGTCAACAAGACGCTCACCATTGTTGTTCCTCACACCACAGCCATGGCTCCCTATAGCTCTGTCACAGTTGTAATTATTGATTCTGACCTTGGTGTTCATGTCACTTATGATCAGCAACATATCTTGTTGAGGGACCTTGGAGACAGGTCATTGTAACTCCATAAACCAGTCATCCCTGTTCTCTTTCTCAGCTTCAGTTGTTGGAACATAGTGTAGTATGGATGGTCAGTTTGCAATGTTTGGAATTGAAGCGAGCTCTGATCATTCTGTCACTTACAGGTTCCCATCCTACCAAGGTTTTTGCCTTTTCTTTGGAGACTATAAGAGCCACACTGTGTATCTGCTTGTCTTCGTGCCTTGAGTGGAGAATAATAGAGCAGCTGCTGATTATACCGCGTCCAGAACCAGTCCATCGACATTCGCTAGTTCCTAAAATATCCAGCCTGTACCTTTTCATCTCACTGATGACCTGGGCTAGTTCAGATGTCTAGTACATGGTGCGGACATTCCATGTATCTATTTGGGCGGATCTTCGTTTTGGGCCCAAGTAGACTATCCATCACACTCCTGACTTCCTGTTGAAGGCTTTCATCAGGAGAGGTCATATTGCCAGTGGGTTGGCTCGAGTCTACTGTGGGGTCCATGGTTTTAGCATTTGCTGTAGTTTCTCTAACACAATGCTATTTTACAGGGTGAAGTTGTAAGCCCCATGTCCAACCCCCAAGGTACTGCTTTTCGTCTGGCCTCTACTCTGAAGCCTGCCAGGCTAGGTTGGACCTACTAGGGGTATGACCCCCACCGGTATAACCTTCAGAGCCATGGAGGCACACAAGCCTCCTCACTGTGGCAAGGTAACAACACAAGGGGAGGAGGAAAGCTTGTGTGCAAGCTTAAAGTTGGTTTAAAGAAAATGTCAAGCCCTGTATAGTTTCATTTATCCTTCAAACACACTAAATTATTGTTGGAGAGACCTATTGATCCATGAGTCATGGAAACTGTCGATCCCCTCACTCCATTGTGGAATGGAATAGAAGAACAAATTACATGATTAAGATCATTTATAGTAATTCAATTGAAATTTCTCCCAATCCAGTTGAAACTGTTCCAGATACAACCACTGAGAGGCCTGTGCTGTGAACACAGAGCCTGGAGTCACGCCTCCATGTCCCTCTTTTAAAGCTTGTGTATTGTGTATTGTCTGTAAATAATATCTACATTGCCCATATATTGTCTGGAGTGCTAGACAGACACCAACGGTCGGAACCAAATTGCTTGTGTGTGTTAACATCCTGACCAATAAACCTGATTCTTATTCTGATTCTGACTCATTGACCTCTTAACCACTGGCTCAAGTAGAGCTTTATTGTCATCTTGGCTATATACAGTACAGCACACAGCAGAGATGACATTTTCCCTGGACCATATGGTGCAACACAGACAGACAGCAGCACATTTAGACAGACAGCAACACATTCAGACAGACAGCAACACATTTAGACAGACAGCAACACATTCAGACAGACAGCAGCACATTTAGACAGACAGCAACACATTCAGACAGACAGCAGCACATTTAGACAGACAGCAACACATTCAGACAAACAGCAACACATTTAGACAGACAGCAACACATTCAGACAGACAGCAGCACATTTAGACAGACAGCAACACATTCAGACAGACAGCAACACATTCAGACAGACAGCAACACATTCAGGAGGGCCATTAAATACACTTTGTTCAAAGAAGGGCTATGCTGAAATATAGAAGGAAACACTAAGAATACGGGAAACCAAAAATACTAGAATGCGAAAAAAAAAAAAAAAGAATTTAGAATATAGAGAACATAAAAATATAGAATTTACAGAAGCAGGGTGTGAGGAGCAGGTGTTAAAGCAGGGTGTGGAGAATAGAGTCCACGGAGGATAGAGGCAGCATGGGGTTCAGGAGCTAGACTGCTTGGGGGAAGAAGCTATTGCACAGTTTACTGGTTATATGTTTACTGGTTACTGATTTCTTGTCTGAACCTGAAGCTGAATTTAGTGTACCAAACCTGACCTGTTTCCTGTGGCTTGACTGTGATCAGCATGTGTGTAACCGTTCTATCTGCACAGGCATCCTGACCCTCTGAATAACTGTGACACTTAGACAGTAATATGTAGTTTAATTTTATAGTAACATCTTACATGTTTATAATAAATCAGTCACAAAACAATGAGATGGTGGCAGAGAACAGATGAGAGTGAGAGAGAGTCCCTGTACTTCATGGGAGCTTAACGCACAGGTTGCAGCAGGGAGATGTCCTTAAATGTGACACCAGTTAAGCCTAACCAGTGTCTGTCTGCACCTGCTCTTATTTAAGATTCAGGTGTGAACAAGTGGAAATTACACTCCACCTCCCCAACTTGGAGTTACATGGTCAAAGGCTGTTCTCCTCTAGCACGGTCATTCCTCACTTCTGTTTCTTAAAGATAGAAGGACAGGCAGTCCTGAAAAATGCCTCTTGTCACACTTAATTTACTTTTTCGGGGTGGGGGATGTGTGTGGGATGTGTGTGGGGGAGGTCTTGTTATTTTCACATGGCTGTTTCTCTGTATAAACTGACAGTTTATCCAGACATGGCATGTATTTTTTTTTTAACCATTTAAGCCTAAAGGGTTATACATGTCCTATTAACTTGCCCCCTCATACCCACTGGTGGACAACCCATCCTTGCATTCGCAAACTTTGCAAGGCCTGACCAGGAACCGGTTGCAGAATCCCAGCAGTCTTCGTCAGACTCATGTAAGTAAGGTATGTTGTCCAGACTGCAAATTATACAGTGACAATTGGGTGTGTGTGTGTGTGTGTGTGTGTGTGTGTGTGTGTGTGTGTGTGTCGGGGGGGGGGGGGGGGGGTCTCCAGGGCCATATAGCTGTCACACTTGCAGAAAGAGGCTGGATGCAAAGGCAGGTGAGTGGTTGCTTTATTACCAACAAGCATAACAAAGAATATCAACACTTACAGACAGCCGTCTTCAGAAAGTTGCACAGAGGGAAAACCAATGGATACACCAAAGAATGCAAGACAAAGGAACCGGGAAAACCAAAGAGTATTTACACAGAAGTTAATGAGGCTTGACGAACTAAAGACAGGTGAGAACCATGAGAACTGATAAGACCAAACCAAAAAGGAAGAAACAGAACTCAACCAGAACAGGACTAAACCAAGGAAACCAGGAAGTAAATGAAGACTTAACCCACAACTGACCACTAGAAAGGGGAAAAAACAAGAGGAACTAAAGAAACAAAGAGGGACCGAGAGAGACAGGGTGTGACAATAGCATAGGATATATAAATATTTCAACCCCCAAGTCTTAATTAGGGGGGTCATGTTTTGTTTTCGCTCCCTGTGCTCTGATTCTTTACGGATGGGTAAGGTTTGTACTTTCTCTCCCTTTTCTCCCCCTTGTTTGGTTATTTATTGTATGGTTCTATGATTTCCTGTATAAGAAAACAACAAAAAATGTACATTATCTGTTTCTGGGTCTTCTTGTGGAGCCTTAGTGATGCCTGGTGAATAATTTAGTAGATGAGAAGAGGCACCAAACAGTACAAACTGTTGTCATTGGTGAAGCATCTGAAACCTGAAAAATCATGACAGGGAAAAAAACACTCTTCAGATGACAACATAAATATGGAAATTCAAGACCCAGTTTTCATCAAAGCCGTGTATTTTTGAATAAAAAAATGCATAAAGCAAAACTCCATTTATAAAATAAATAACACCCTACTGTCAAATAAATGAACAGCTAAGTGGCCTTGGATATTTGGCTATAAGTAAAATAATTAAAACTGAAACAGTAGTGATGTCAAAGAACCTGCAGGACAGCCATGGAGATCTTTAGGTCTAAAAATGAAAAAAAAAAAAAAAAAAAGAAACTCAGTAATTATTAATTTAAATAACGCAGAGACTGATTTGATACAGCTATAAAAAGCTACTCACCTGCATCAGTCAGTGGACAGCAAAATGATGAGTGAAAATATGACCAATTTCTTTGAAGTGCTGTGCTCTACCAAGCATGTCAATGACATCCCGTTCATCCAAAGGGAGCACTGTCAATCTGAGAGGGGACGAGGTACGGACTCCACGAGTAAACTGTTTGGTAAACTGAGGTTTTTACGGCCACAAAGACCGCCTTAGTTATACTAACCAGAGGTCTGAACTATTGCCCAACATATTGCACCACCAAGACGATTAGGAGTGTTCAAACAGTAGTCGAATGCCGTTTATTGAACAAAACACAAAAGTATCACCGGGCAGTATGACAAACACAAAGAATAAATGTAACAACCAAGAGAGGGATGGGTGGCAGCTGATCAGAGCGGGCCAGCAGGTCCCTAACATACACCTTATCTTGGAGAAATGATCTTACCTCTCTTCCAAAAGACAAAAGACAAGGTGGGTCTTCCAGGCAACTGCTGACCTACCCCTAAGCCTAACTTAAAAAGTGCACGTAAAGAAAACGAAAACGCTACCCGCCTTCGGATAACACAAAATTACTCAGCGAAAACAAATACATAATAATAGTGAATCAAATTGAGAATGGTACAAAATGGTACAAACAAGCGGTTTGTCTTTAGGCTGAGTGTGTTTGAGAGGGGTGTGTGTGTTTGTCTGTGTGTGTGTGTGTGTGTGTATGTGAGAGAGAGAGAGAGAGAGAGAGAGCGGGAGAGAGAGCGGGAGAGAGAGAGAGAGAGAGAGAGAGAGAGAGAGAGAGCGTTGCCCTCGAATGTGTCTCTACATGTACGTCGCCAGGTCCTTCCCATTCGATTTCCTCGTTAGGAGGGGAAACCTCCAGCGACGCCACCTGCAGGAGTCCTACAGACCAAAGGGAAACAAAACAAACACACACAAACCACAACACAAACTTCCAAGAGGCTGTAACAGAGGTCTTTGATTCTGTCTGTGAAGTTCTCTTTCATGTTCAGGAGCAATAACTTACTTCATAAGCTCCATGACCCCACAAAATCCAATCCCCCTGATGCCAAGTCTGTGCAAAGCAGGTCCATTCTTTTAGCAAAACTCCACTCTGACGAATGTGTGACTTATTTTGGATCTCCACAGCAATTTCAAAATGAATGTGCCCACATTTCTGCCAAAAAAGAGGGCCTGAATGGACTCCGCCCGAGAAAAGCTTCCACCTCACGCATGACCTCAGAGACGCTCTAACGTCCTGCCCTTGTTAAGAGAAAACCTCATCAGTGTGTCACCAGCATCTGGATCCTCTTGCACAAACAGTCAGAAAAGCTGGAGATGCATACACAGCCTTCTCTAAACAAAGTGAATTATTTTCACCATTTTGTTCACAACATCTTTCAGTTGCCCTATTTAGTCTGGTACACAACTCACCATTACGAAATCAGACAGTGAAGGGTACAGTCTCCTTTGCATCCCTGAAAAGACCACTGTGTCTTGCCAATAATGATGGATCTTCATCAGAAACATTGATGTTAACTTTCTGAAATGATGACCTGTAATTTGTGTTCTATTTTGCCAGGTTGGTGAAGATCAGGCTCTGTCATGAATTCAGCTCTGTGGAAGGTGTGGCAGAGAGGATGTACTGGGCTGATGTAATTAGACATGTTGGCAGACAGCTCCCCTCATTACTGCCATCTGAAAGCCTGTAAAATCTTCAGTTGTCACATTTTGTCTGCTGAAATAGTTCCAGTAATGGATTGTTTTACTTTTCAGTAGTGTCTTGAGGCCTGTTGTGACAGATGAGATGTGCTGATTTTGCACCTGGTTATGTAAAGGCAGGAATATGCCACTCATTCTCATCATTAATCTTTCCCGTTTTTTTTCTTTCTGTCTTTTTTTTATCTTCTCCTGCTGAAAAGCAAACTTGCTCAGTTTTTTTTTCAGTAACTTTCAGCATCACTAACTTTTGTACATAAGACATTACGCAACTGCAGGTTGTCAGGCAAGATGATCAGACAGATATCTGTAACGACCTCGTCTCCTCCCTCACCGGTCTCGGCCATTCAGCGCTCAGCATCGCCGGTTTACTCTTCACCGGTCTGATCACTCTTCATCCCTCAGACCTGCCTTCACTCTGTTCCCCTGTCTATTTAAACCCCACTATCAGACAAGATCCCCGCAAAGTCTACACTCCCAACGTGTTTTCTAAGCCACTTCACTATTGTCGAGTGCTCGATTCTTCTCAGTCCCCTGGAACCCCATTACCATAACTGAGTGTTCCGTGTGTTCACTGTATTCTGTCTGTGTGTAGTCCTAGTCCCCTGGTAACCCAGTTTGTATCTAGTCCTGGTCCCCTGGTAACCCAGTTTGTACCTGACTCATTGTCATTAAAAGTTCCTTCTGTTACTCCACACTTCTGTCCTCTGCTCCATGGTCCTTCCTGACAATATTATTCCTTTCTGGCATAAACTATCAACAGTAAAACATCACGTTTACTAAGCATCCAGGACGTAAGCTTGTATATACATAGGCTTGTATAAACATTTTTTTTTTTTTAGAAATAGACTAACGATTTCCCTGCTTATCAATTATTAATACTATTTCAATAAAACACTCCCATTCCTCACCCACACTGATTAGAGTACTCTGTTTGCTCAATCTGTTGCCTGACCTGAAAAATACCAAGGTGTACAAGACTAGTCCTGGAGGAAACTCAAAGATTCAGTGTTCAGTTGTGAGCTGCTGGCTTTATCAGAATGCACGTGAACAGTGAGTGTTTAACAATCACAGCGCCCTGGTTATTATTAGTGAATTTTGTTGTAAATACATTTGTTTAACATCTCTCACGCATATTATTACACATTTGCACTTGAGTGTGTACTTTTGCATTGTATCACTGTATTGCATACTTTAACTGTGAGTGTATTAATTCTGGGTTATAGTATAAAATGTAATGCACTAATGTTGGTTAAGAACACATAAAATGTTTTATTCTAGACACACTTTAACAACAATTAACATACTTCTAGTACTTTTTTATTAACTTGTATTCAAATTCATTTGAGACGTACACCAAAGCACACTCACTATATACATTCCTCTCAGAAATATAGTTTTGGGACAACATTGGCCAACTTGAGTGTGCTTTAAGTTCACTTTGGGATATATTTCACTTTACTTTTAAAGACTTTGAAATGTATGTGTACTATACTATGCACTATGTGTATATATGTAAAGCAAACATACGCAGTGCACTTACAAACAAAGCTCAGGATCTGGACCCTTAGTCCTGTGTTTACAGGGCAGTTTGCCCTAACACTACCCCGGCAGCTCTATAGAATGATTAACAAAAGGCACAAAGAAGTTTTAAAATGTGTTGGGCTGCATTGTGATGTGGCTAAGGGGCAGAGCTTAGCATTCTAGTGGGCTGACAGGTTCAAGAATGCTCTAAGTGACTAATGGTGTTCCAAGTCCGTTACTGGTTATCCACTCTCCCTTCTGTAAACAGGCCCAGTGGAGTGCCACTATTTAAAGGCTATTTAATGTGTACGTTTACCTGTGGCACCCACCCATACAATGAGGCACAATGAGTATATGATACTGGTTTGTTTCCTAGCTTTCCTTGTCTTTCTTCAAGTATCATGGCAAAATAGAGGCAATTAGAGGTCAAGAGTTAAATACATGGTTTAGTACTTTGTGGGCTGTGAGCCCTTCACCTGGTTGTGTCAATCATATCTACATAGTAAATAGTGCCTTTGTTTTTGTTTTGTTTTGTTTTTTTATTTAAGGGCTACATCTGACTCAGTATTTTCCCCTCTGTCGTTCCTGGGTTTTTTTCTCTTTCTTTCTTTTTTTCCCTTTTTTTCCATGTCGTCACATCCTTGCTTCCTACTCAATTATGTCTTTTTGACAGGGTATAGTTCTCCTACTGACAGGAACTCACAGTTAAATGTCACAAAACACACAAACAAATAACAACAACAGCAAAAACATTCACTTTGTAAAAGTTTAAAATTGCTATAACTCTGTTTCAATTCTAATGCACCAGTTATTGAATAAGGAGTGCACCAGTTTGTATAACTCATAGATTATTGAATAAGGAGTGCCGTGAATAAAGAGCAAGATCAGTAGTAAAGCAGATTTCTCAAACACAGACAACCATGCCCACTATCTAAGCAAGAAATGTATGTTTAATATGCGTCATGCTCCTCAGACAGGAAAACAGTGGAAAAACAAAATAAAATAAAATAAAATGAACAAAAAGAAGTCTTAAAAGCTGATTGTTCAGATCACTTGTTGCTATAAACTGGACTGAATTGCCAAAACATTCTTGAAAAAAAGGCGTTTCAAGTTCATTCATAGACCAGCCTAGGACTCAGTCATCAACTTTTACATCTATGCTTGTCTCCCATTCAGAGTATTGTTTAAAATGACGGAACACATCTAAACATGCAACTCTAAATTTAGTCAATGTATCAGGTCACTTGGTAAATGTGAAAGTATTTGCATTGCTCGAGGCAAACGTAAAGTGTAGTTAATTTACTGACCGACCGGCAGTGGACATTCTGGAAAACTTCCAAAAACTGGAAACCTTTTACAGGTTGTCTTGCACCATTGAACCATCTCGAACCATTTTAATATTTATAAGGGACTTCGACAAATACTCCTGACGTGGCTGAGAAAGACTATGTAAACCCGCAGTAAGTGGTTATTAAATTATCACCAAGCGAATGAGTAACAAGCACTCTGGAAGGAGGAGGAATCAGCATTTGTCGCTCGAGCACCTGAGTACCGCCGTACACAAATCACCATCAACCAATCAGGTTAACTAGTGAGAAGCAAGCTTCCCCTACAACGTCATCTAGACCCACACAGGAAAGCGCATCTAAAATTGGGCGGATAAGGTTTGACAAATTATTTCATCTCAAGGCAGACTGGTGTTTCTATAGGTGGTGACAGCAACGACAAGCATAAGGTTAGTCAGATTTCTCTTATGAGTTCTATTAATGAATGCTGTTTTGCATAGAAAAAAACAATAATACTTATTACAAAACTATTACATGCTAGCCTAAATGCGGGAACCAATAGTCCTTGCTACCTGTTTTTTATTAATATTATGTTAGGTGAATTTAATGTCATTCATGACTTTGAGTCAGCTGTTTGATAGGCTCCCTAAAGGAAAAACACAACGGCACAGATTTAATTTCCTCGATTTGTAAGCTGATGTTTCTGACAAACATGCCCACTGAAAACCAGTGACGGTTAAAAACCGGTAAAGTCTTAAAATAAATAAATAAATAAACACATTTTAAAACAATTAAAAAAGGAAATACGAAAGCATTTGCGGACGCTATTGTATTCATGGCTTCTTATCATACGGGTGACATCAACCGGTGAGATTGGCCATCTGTTTGTTTCCTCTTATTTAACAGCGAACACGGGAAGCTATGATAAATGACATTTACTGTTTTATTCTTCAAAAGACTGGATTTGCATTTTCATTCTTCAAACGTCCAGATTTGCATTAAGATTTGCAAGAATGCACCGACCATGTCTGCTTAACATTACATGTTCCGTTTAATTATTTCCTAGCCTATAGAAAATAGATGCCGTAACTGTAATTTAATATCCGTTCTGTCAGTTTTCTCAGTCGCTTTACAAACGTTATTACTGAAATCATTGAGAAAACCTTACCGACTGCTGGACGGCACTCAGGGACCAAGTATGAAAAGTGCGTGCAAGTACTGAGCATCATCAGGTGGTACCTCGAAAACCCGTAGTTGCATAATATGTGTTTGGATTTCTGTTACATTACACAATTTGTTTTCTGCCATCTGTTAACGCGGTTATACGCGATGTTGAACAGGGGGATTCAATAACTTAAAGGACGCAGGAACAGTGTTTAAAAAGAAATAGCAGTCATCTGTTGAAATGTGGGCTAACTGTCGATCGAAGGCGCTGTTAACGACAAAAATAATTGTTGCTTTATATGTTGGCCCTTTTACAATCTTACGACACCCTGGGCGAGCAAACGAACCTTGAGCAGCAAAGGATGTGTCATTGGAAAATGTTTGCCAGGGAAGATTTGAGCGCACGTTAACCATTACTCAGAAAGACAACACTAATATATTAAAGTGAATGACACGAACGTGACGCTTTGAAAATGTCTCATGAATCACTGAGCTGGAAGAGTATGCCCAGATGCTCGTAAAACACATCAAAACTACCCTCACATCAAAGGTAATTTCTCAGGCGCTTTCTATTGCGCAATCCACTGTCTAAATACACGCTTGACATGCGTCCAAATCAAACGAAGGATAGGCTACTCTCAACCCGAAACGACTACTCTCTACCCAGAGACCAACTAAGAAATATAAATCATAAAAACGGACAGTAAGAAATGTAAATCAGTGTCTCACAAAGTTTCACAAATAGCCCAGTTAACTTTTGCCTGGATACGTTTATTAATCTCATACTCTTTCATGTACATGTGGGCATTTTGACTCGATATGTTTACATAAATTTGCTTTATGTTTGAATGACAAGTATTTGTGTGCTTTTCTGCCTCAGTGTTCTTACTCATTTAGACTGGCATTTAACTATGGCTTAGTCAGTTATGGGCTTATGCAGAGATCCACTTTAGGGTGACACAAAGGCTATCATCAGTTTTATGTTTGGTCATAAACCCTCACAGTATTTGTTCTGTTGTCTTACTGGAGCAGTGTCTCCAACATCTGCTGACTTCTCACTCACTAACTTTCTAAGCCGCTTATCCTAATTAGGGTCATGGGGGGTTGCTGGAGCCTATCCCAGCATTTATTGGGTGAAAGGCAGGGGAACACCCTGGACAGATTGCCAGTCCATCACAGGGCACATCCGCTGTTTTGATAAATGTAATTTTCATGTAGACTCTAAAGGTCTGAAAGTCTTTCAGATGTGACAGACTAGCAGAATTGGCCCACTGATAAAAGCCAGGAACAAAAAGATTTTAAGTTTCCTTTCACTGAGCGCAGAACATAAGTAGCATTGTTTTTTTTTTGGTCATATCAGTGTGTCCTCTCTCTCTTGAGATTGCAATGAGGTTTTATACCTGGGGGAACAGCTTAATAAAATTATTATCAACATATCTACTTCTTAATTATTTCATACTAAGAAAAGAACTCCAAGTTTTCAACACTGACTTTCATAGTGGAACCCCTGCTCTCTGTAACTGACATTAAATCTGTCTCTGTGCTGTACCTGCCAAGTATTTAAAGAGGCATGATGGGCGATGAAGAGGACAATGACGACAGTTGACCTGCTCTGTGGGCACCATACAATACTAAAGCTCTTTCAAAATTCTCTAATTAGACCTTGTGATCTGCAAAACTCAAGTCAGACTTGAATTTACAGTGGGTTTTTTGTTTGTTTCTTTGTTTTGTTTTTTACTTTTACTTTTGTTTTTCACTTCTTTTACACAGTTCATATTTTGTCTTAAATGTAGTAGAACTGGATTTTGGCTGTACTTTAGATTGTAGTCATACTGGTGCAAAAGTGTAATCATATTGTGAATGCGAGGACGTGTTGAGAAGCCATTTTCTGCATTGCTGAACAAAGGGACTAAATAACTTAAAGGAAGCAGGAACAGTATAATTAGACAGGAGGAGATAGAGTCGTATGCAAATATTTAGACACTCCTGTTCAATGTGTCTCTAAGGGAACAGGATCTGACCCCACCACCACACAGAACTAATCACTTTTTGTTAGTAATAAATGTAAGGTAATTCTTTTGCTATAAAATGATCTGCTGCAGTAACTCAAAATGATTCAATTATACTTTGATAACTAATAATATTAAATAAGTCAAAATATGAATTTAAACCATGTGCTACTCCTGGGACTGAATATAAGCTAAAAATGAGCTTAAATGTTTGGGAGGCGTTGTTCTCTTACTGTGAGACTTAGGTTGCGAACATTGCCCTGGTTAAATGATATGTATGTACTAACACTAATTTTAAAACAGGTGGAGAGTTAAGTATTATCTTAAATACAATGGAGGTATTGAGACTGAATCAGTGACAACTCATCAGTGGGGGCGAGTGAGTTGGAACAGGGGCAGGTTTTGCAAACCAAAGTGTGCAGTGCAGGAGGTGCTTAAGGACTGAGCATTGGAAACCCTTTTATCTACTTTCATTTCAGTTTTACCAACTTACACTGTCATTATCACTGTTAAACAAGTACCACGAGCAGGACTGAGTCTATGAATCAACAATGCATAAGAGCCTCACCTTCTGTAATATTCCACACCAACCATGATGGAAACAGATAAGCAAATTCCATTAATGAGCAGACCAGTCTGTGAGGAAATGTCTCAGGAGAACTATAATCCTCAAAGCTCTCATGCACTTAACATTCACACACGTGTCTAACAAATATTCCAAAGAAAAGACAAAATTGTAAAAAGAATAAAAAAAAGATCCTTCTTGTAACAGCTGTGCTATGATGTCCCTATTTGCTCCTCAGTTTTAACATTAAATAAACTCAAACCAAAACAGATTTGCAGCTGAGGCCTGTAGATTCCTGTGAATCCACACTGGACGTTTTTATCCTGTCGCACAAGAAACATATAGGCGCAGTGAGGTACAACAGGTTTTTAAATGTACTGCAGTGTCTTTGTTTACGGGAAATCATCAACCGTGATTAGAAAGCTCAAGGGCAAAAATGTGGCTCGATTTGATGAGCTCATTAGTACGTCCAAATTCTAGCGTTCTTTCTGTCTACAATCTTACAGTGCTCACTCTTACAGCATGTACTTGAGTGCAACTTTAGTGTGTAGTATGTAGTATGCGGTTTTGGATGCAGCCTTGGTTGGATTTGTTGGCCATATGTTTTGTTGTGAGCCATCGGATGTTCTGAAAGGTCAGATTATCTTGGCAATATGCTAATGGGGTTGAATCCAGCATTCTACTCGTAGTTTCTTCTAAACTGAATGGGAAATTTTAATTTGATAGGTTAAAATTACGACAAGGTGTTATTAAGCTCATTGGTGACATTAGCTCTAGAAAGCTAATTGTGATGACTTTAACCCACTAGCCTCATAAGCATTTCGAGTACTGCACCTCCACTACATTGGTTCATTTATTTGTTGGTTGATTGATTGAAGGGTAAGTGTGCTTCATGGTGTTGATTTCCGGCTTTGTAATTACAAAGCTTTTGGCAGCAGCGAGCTAGGGCCATGGGGGTCCTAAGGGGGTTTCCAGACATGTTGTTGTAGTTTCCTGTGCATGGCCGATCATAGAAATGAAGGGGGTTCTCACGAAATTGTCGTTGCTATGGACTAATGTACTCAGCCATCCTCAGGGGTCTCCTTCCAGCTTGGGGCCCCAGGCAATTGCCTGCTTTGCCTCACCTTGTTGTGGCGCCCCTGGTCACACCTGTTATGTTGTTTGTTATGTCAAATTACACTCACTGTCTTCTTTATTAGAAACACCTACCTTATACCCACACTCATTGGACACTTTATGAGGTATACCTACCTTATAGGTAGACTATATAGCTGTCCAATTACAGACTGTGGCCGGTCTGTTGTATTACATAGTTTGTCAGCCATCATCTGCCACATTTATCAGTAGTCAATTTCTGACCATGGCACTGCTGTTGACTGGTTATTACCAGGGTGTCAGACTATTGTCATCATAGCATGTCAGCAGCGTGTTAGGTAGGATAAAGAGATAGAAGACTGTGCTGATTTTCTTAAATAGATAACATTACATGTTTTTAAAGATAATGTATTGCAATGTGCATCTTCTATTAAAAAATAATAGTCCTATGTAAAACCTGAGCTCTAATACTGAAAAGAGGCATTTTGCATTTGTGGGAACTCTTCTTTCTCTCTCAGACTAGTCATGCCTAACTCCAGCTAAAGGAATTCAGATTCTCACAAAGTAGTCATGCCAAATTCAGACTAAAGGAGACAAGATAGACCCTTTTCTCTCTTAAGGCTTGTTTGGTATAGGATAGAAATCTATGTCCTAATAGCCATTTCTGCAGAACAGAAAGATGAAATGTCACATATTACATTATGTTTGGCACAAATGATTTAGAGGTGATACAACAGCACTGGAGAATGCGGCTGATATTTTGGATGCTGTGTAAAAAATTGTGGTATCTAGTTCTTCTAGCCACAAGTTCAGTGAGTTCACCTATTCAGAAATGTCAGCAAGGTGTTTAAACAAGTCAGCCTTGATCGTATATCATATATACATAGCTGAAAACTGTCACCTCATTTGCCAGTTCATAGAATAGCACTGCAGTGATGTACCACAGGACAGCCATGTTAATCCAATGTCTTGAACATGGAAATTTCCACATTTCCTTGTGCTTTATTCCATCCATATTCAAGTCAAAACCTGAATACACAACCTGCACTACCCCTTAAGGTTGTGATCAGTGAAAAAGGTCACATAATTACTACAAATATGTTATTTTAATTTAGGGATTCCTATTCTAGATGTAATTTACATACCAACGACACATTTGTTGCAAACAAAATACAAAGGTTTTTCTTTCTTTTTTTTTTTTTTTTCATTTTTTATTGACATGAAGGTTCATGATGTTGTATGAATGTCAAATTCACAAAGTTCAGGTTTCAGTGCAGGACTGTTTAATAATCATATAAGTGTATTCTAAAATCAAAACATGAACATTACAATACCTGAACAGAAAGATGAAACATCATATATTCCATTATGTTCGGCTTCCGCTTCTCTCATCTCATTTGCCGGGTCATAGAATAGCACTGCAGTCCTGTTCAACAGGACAGCCATGTTAATATAGTATGATGAAATGTCCACATACACATAGGTGGAAATGTTTTAAAATCAGCTAAGCAGTTAAGCTTGTCTTTAACTTGTTTGCTAGAGTGAATACATTAGCATCAGTGTAAAAAGTAGCATAATTAATTTAATTCAGGGATTCCAAATTTAGATGTATTTACATGGCAATAACACATTTATTGCAAACAAAATACGAAAGTTTTTTTTTTTTTTCACTGACATGAAGATTCATGATGTTGTATCATTGCCACATTTACAATGTTCAGGTTTTTGTGCAGGACTGTTCAATAATGATATAAGTGGATTGTGGCTGCATTAAGTATAGCCTTTAGTACTTTACAAAACCAAGCACTTTTTTACTACAGTAAAAAGTCCTTTTATTTTTGTTCTATAAATGATATTTCTTTAAAAATAGGTGGTGTATTATATACTATAAATAAAATCAAAACATGAAGAGGTGCAATCACTTGAGGTCTGTGCTGGGGAATCCTATGACGTTCAGTATCTATTTTAAACATGTGTAACTATGCGGGAGTGAGCCATTTTACCCCTGAGTTTGGTGTGTGACTAGTTCAACTGTTTAAAATATTTGGAGTAGTGCTTTCAAGAGGAGCCACATTCTTAAGGTGAAAGAAAAGCCATCCAGAACTTTATAACTGGACACAAGAGGCTTTCATGTGTAATCTCATATGTCAAGCTCATTATCTTGCCCCCCTACTTCTTTTAGGGGCTCATTCATTCAGTCTTTGTCCTGATAAACCGAAATGTTAACAACATTATGCTGCCTAAACACACTTTTTTACACCCTCACATGTACCAAGATAGAGTTTCACCATTAACTGCTAAATTATACACTCATTTAGACATTCACATCTATGGTCTAAACACACGGAAAATAACAGACTTCATGCATCTTTAGCATAATATTAGCACATTTCACATTCAGTGCTTAACTATGAAGCTTCTCTATTATGGCTTGACTCTCAAGACAGAATACAAAGGCTCTAAGGGTGTTTTTAAACAAATGTCAAATGTTGATGCTCTGTTCGCTGCATGCACAATTTATCTATGCTGTATCTGACTGTCTATCATTAAAGATGCTACACTAAAGGTTTCAGAAAATTAAACTGCCTTGTTTCAGTTCTTTTACTCTGAACAACAGCTTTACAGGCAAACCTTGGTATGTTACTTTACGCAAACATTTCTTGCTGGTGATTTGTATTGTGAGGGATTCTTCTTCGTCAAATAGTGAAAATCAGGGTTTTTATTTCCTTGAGGTGATAAGCATATATTTCACAGTGAAGAATCAGTTCTCACCCATATGATGTGGGTAGAACAGCATATGGAGTTTATCTGTCAAAATGTAGGCAGGGGATGAGGGTTGCACACTCTAGAACAGAGAATGGGATCTTACCTCAGTTTCCTGTTTTTCCTGCTTGCCTACTTGTTAGGATAGCATTTACAGTAGACTCTTATCAGTTGCAAAGAAACTTTCAGTAAATTTCATAGTGTTGTGGGCAAGTGGAAAAGGGGAATGTTGGTTTAAAAGTTAAGAAGAGAACATTGTGTTTTTCAAAAGCTGCACTGTTTATCCTAGTATCAACATTAAATGGTGAAACTCAGCTGCTGACATTTTGTTTGTTTTATAGGTAATAACCTAAAGCAAACCCCTGCTGCCAACATGGCACATTATGCAACATTATTGAGTAAGTGTGCCTTGATAGAATGTAAGAGAACCAGTCTACCTAAAAACATGATATCCTTCAACTTTGCCTTCACTGTGGATTGCATGCTAATTATTAGAGAACTGTCCAGAGCTGTAATTTCACACATGCTTGAACGTTCCCTGTGACAAAGGAGAATGGAGTCGTTCATCAAACAGGACAGTCACAAATTTGACTAATTTTAAAATTCAGTCCGTAAGTTTTAAGAGCCGAACAAAAGGCAGAGTCCTTACCGATATCCTCATTCTCAGAACAGTTAGATAGCTAACATCTACATTAAGCTAGCTAAGAAGCAAATGTAGGACAAATGTAATATCATGGCTAGACAAATATTGTGCATAATACCAGTAATATCTACCCAGATATGTGGATTTTTTTTATTGTCCCTTTTTTACTTCACAAAATTCACAAAAGTTGTATTGTGTTTGGCTAATCTTTTGCATCTCTGCTTGCTTCAGTGCCCCTGCCGAACTTGTGAAGTTGAGCTCAGGTCAAAAAACTGTTCTGTTTTAGTTTATGCACCTTCATTTACAACATTTGCATGAAAGTCCCATGAACACTGACTTTTCATTTACAAGATCACACTGAGCAGTAATGTGACTATTTTATGACATCACAACCCTATTGGTTTAATGCTTGACACCATGGTTTACCTTTGAACTTTTAGATAACGACATCCTTAGTATGATGGCTTCATGGCTATCTGGATAGGGCTTCCCATTTCAAACAGTGCAGATGATGTTTGGTCAAGCCACAAAATATATGTTAATCTGATGTTTTGATGATGAGTTTCTGTCGTCCTCTCTCTCTTTTATCTCAAGTCTTATTGTTTTTGTTGCAAATACATTTTTCACTAAACTGGATTTAAAGAATTGTGTTTCTGACATATAATCCCATTTAAGTTAGTTTAAAGGAAGCATCCACATAGACACCAGAAATGTCACATACTTGGTGTGAGACAGACAGAAAGTATCTACCCTATTGTCACTAAGTCTGTGATCATTTTTATTGATGTATGAATTCTTTCTCTTTTACAGATTCAGAGATGAGAAATTCACGTGGTGGTGAATTTTATTTCTTGATCATTGTCAGCTCTTTGTGCCTGGTCATAATTCTGAAGAAAGATAACCCAAATGATGGTGTTATCTCAAACAATGACCAGAGAGAAGTCGACAGGAGACCTAGCCACCCAGCTGCAGTCCAGAGTCCAGTAACAACTTTTCAGCAGTTATCACAGCCTTGTGAGAGAAATGAGTCTGCAACCAACATTTCAGGTTTTTCTGAATTACCTCAGAACATCCGAGACTTCCTGTTCTACCGTCACTGCCGCCATTTCCCAATGCTTCTGGATGTTCCTGATAAGTGTGGTGGGCCCCAGGGATCTGCAGATGTCTTTCTCCTTCTGGTCGTTAAAAGCACTCCTACTAACTTTGACCGTCGTGAAGTGCTACGGAAAACCTGGGCGAAGGAAAGACGGCATAACGGTGTTTGGGTTCGCCGAGTTTTCATATCCGGCACTGTTGGCACTCACCACGAAAAACGCAGGATGAATAAGCTTTTGAAGCTGGAGAATGAAGAGCACAGAGATATTCTCCAGTGGGACTTCAGGGACACCTTCTACAACCTCACTCTTAAACAGATCCTGTTCTTGGAGTGGATGGAGAAGCGCTGCCCAAATGTTCGCTTCCTCATGAACGGTGACGATGATGTTTTTGCCAACACAGACAATATGGTGGAATATTTGCAGAGCTTGCCTGGAAATGATGGTAGCAAACACCTATATGTTGGACACCTCATTCAATGGGTAGGACCAATCAGAAATCAAGGGAGTAAGTATTACATCCCGGTTCAGGTCCATGAATCAGATTTTTATCCCCCCTACTGTGGTGGTGGGGGCTTCCTCCTCTCTGGCTTCACTGCCAGAACAATCTACAATATGTCCCAGTCCATTATCATATTACCCATTGATGATGTTTACCTGGGCATGTGTCTGAAGAGGGGTGGTCTCCGACCAGAGTCCCATTTTGGAGTCAGAACAGCTGGGCTGCCCATTCCATCCAAAAACACGGATGCATATGATCCTTGTTTCTACAAAGAAATTCTTTTGGTGCACAGATTTCTCCCTCACCAGATTTTTATCATGTGGCATGAAATACACGAGCCAAACCTAAAATGCGGATCTACCCAGACGTCATTTTAAAACTGCTCCTTTACATCTGCTCCATATCTACTGTATCACAACTTGACCAAATGAATGTTAAATACTCAGAGAAGTTAATGTTAACTGTATCTCTTGTAACACTTGTACTTCTGATTATATTATGCAATGTAAGATCTGTGGGGATGATTGTGGTCATAATGAATTAACATATGTAGATTTATGCTTTATTATAAATTAAAGTTTATACTTTATGTGAAATGCACCAATTTGCTTCTGCCCAGCAGTTGCAAATGCAGTTCTTCAGTTAATGTCTACAGGCACATCTATCAGAGTAATACACCTTATAAAGAGATATATGCTCTTGTATATTCTTTTGTAAGTGTATATCTCTGTACTCTATCAGTTTGTTCTCTACCAAAGACATGAAGTGGAGAGGGGACCGTGCAAAAAAGCCACATTTGTATGTCTATGCTTAAAATGTTTGAAGTCTTATTGCATTTGCTCTCATTTCTTTTAGTTTCTTTTCAAATGTCAAAAAACCACCATGTGACAAGGTATCTTTCAGTCCTGTGAAATCACAGTTCAATAAGGCTGTCTTTTAAAGGTTTTGTATGGCTCCAATGAAGTGCATTTTAGAATTTCTTAATTTACATTTACAATATTATTTTTAGCTGTTGTAGTCCACATAGCAAAACATCTACTTTTTAGTCAAAAATGGAAAGGAGTTTTGCTCCCAATCCTTCATGAATCTATCCAGAGGAGAGATAACTAAAGTAAGTTAAATAGGCTCCTGTCTTTTTATCCAGATGTGCACTGGGTCTTTACTTATGTCTCAGTTAATAATCCATAATTACCTTTGAAGGATATGACAGAGGATGAGTTATTAGGAATCAGAGGAGAGCGAAAAGAGCACCTCATGAGGAAGGGAGGTGCACTGCAAGCCAAGTTAGTCAGCAGAGTACAGTTTTGTATATATCTTTATTACATATCAAATTCTTATCTTTATTATTTATCTTTATCTTTATCTTTATCTTTATTTATGTGTGGTCCACAGAGGACATAACCACACATAAAGGAAGGGCCATCATGTCATATTGATGATAATATTATTTGTTGTGCCATAAAATAAGTGACATGAATTTATTTCTATTATATGAAATATAATACTGCTCTAATGGTCTGTAGAATTTTAATGCAACGTGTGTCTGCCAGAAACTCAGGTGTTTTATTTAATTGCTATGGTTTTTAAATGAAGCTTTCAGTACAAAAATGTAGAACCTTGGCCAGACAAATGTATTCAGTTTCTACATCAGAGGTATCATATATGATGTACAAGGAAATAGAGTTTGGTTTTGGTGAAACTAAATAAAGCTATCGCACTTTGCATGTTGTCCTGAGTAAATTTTGTGTTAAGAAAAACAAATCACCAGTTACCAAGTTCTAATATAGGTTGAGCATCCCCTATCCGAAATGCCTAGGACCGAAAGTGTTTCAACAGTATTTGAATATACATGAGATATCTTGCCCCCAACAGAGCGTCAGGGCCCCGCATGGGCAAGTGAGGTTAGGTGAAGAATTTTCCACTTGTGGCGTCAAGTCAGCGCTCAAAAAGTTTTGGATTTTGGAGCATTTCAGATTTCGGATTTTTCTGTACTAAACAAATGCAACAAATGCTTTTGGGACCGAAGAAGAACAATGAACATAATCAGTGACATTTTAGTTATTTGACATGAGGGAGTATGGAAGTAGAAAGTTAAATACGGGGGTTAGATAAAGTAATAGCAACTTCCTGACAAAGAAAAAACCTTCAAGTTTAAGTTTCAAATAAAATACAGCACTACAAATGTTTTATAATCCTAATTTTAATAATTACCCACATGCTTACCCTTGCAAAGTAACTGGTGAGATCTACCAGAATGGCACATGGACTAGAACTACTTCAGACACAAACACGCTAAAACTATTTGATTACTTAATGACTCAACAGGAATAATGTGAAAAATCATAAGAACATAGGCAAAACAAGAAAAAAACAACAGTGATCACCAGTCAGAGTTCACTGATGGGGTAGACAGGCATGCAGTACTATAGTTCCTAAAGCAACACAGAACAACAGCCATGAAAATAACCAAAGAACTGAATCTACGTGCTATGTTGTGAGCTTGACAAATCTAATATTAATGATATGGCTGAGCTTTTGAAGAAACAAAGCATTTTGACCAATAACATATTTTGTTTCTGTTTTCAGAGGAAAATATACAGAGTCAACATCCATTACATTTTTGATCCTGATGGGGAAATATATGTTTTAGAATGAGTGTAATAAGTATTCCAGGACAAAGTACTATACACTATACAGATACATAAGCTCTTAAAATAACAAAACTGAAAATTAAAAGAGAAAGAGTGAAAGGATTGTGTTGAGTTGAAGGAGTGCTGTAGTCGATTTGCACTGAGTCAGTGGAGGCCTGTAACTGTTCCCTGCCAGGAGTGCTTCAGATTCTTCACACAGAGGGTGATCAGAAATGTCCAGGATCACACGGGCTTATTGAACACAGATTTCACTGAGGGTGGGCTACTGAGTGCCACGGATCAAACTGACCATCACCTACATTTTCAAACCAGGCCACAGTCAAAAAGGACAGAGCAAATTCTCTGTGATACAGTGACACCCTAACTAGACCAAAAACACTGACTTTCCTTGAAACATATAACCTCTCTGAATCTTATTTGTATGTCATGTCAGTTTTCCCATCCAGTTTCAGTTGAGATATGTAATGAAGTACTGTTGTGCTGTTGAGATATGTAACAAAGCACTGCTTTTATTACTCACGCATAAAACAATCACATACTTTGTATAATTTAAGCAGGATGTGGCTGCTGATTGCAGTGTCCTTGCTGTGTGTCAGTGGCCAGTGATGTCACAATGGACATTGGCTAGAGGCTGGCAATGTCATAATGACTGTTGGTGGTGAGAACAGCTTTCCTCAAGCACTTCCACGTAGCCTTTTCTGGTGAAGGGGAGGAAAGTGGATGGCCAGTCTTCGCCCTGATCTTGTTGATGGCATGTACTGTGTGAGCTACTTACATTCTGAGTTTCTTCAGCGTCTCAGGTGTCTCCTTCAAAGCATAGCATTCTCTCTTTTGTACCACAGGCAACAATAGTGTCGCCCAGCAAACAAAAGAGAGGTAGTACAAAGACTGTCAATTGATCCGGTTAAAAAATTGCACAGATTGTACCCATGCCCTATTCCACTTCCTTCAATGGTCCAGAACAAGTGAGTAGAATTCCAGAGAAGTGGAATGAGGCAGTAGAATTCTTCAGAGGTAGAATGAGGCAGCGTAGTTTCAGGTACAGGTGAGTAGAATTCTTGAGGGGCAGAATGAGACACTGCATTTGCAGGTACAGGTGAGTAGAATTCTTTAGAGATGGAATGAGGCATTACAGTTTCAGGTGTATTTGGAGGTGCAGCACTATTATCATGTCATCATGCCTGATAGCCTGATAACAATGCTCAGTCAAGGTGCCAAATACTATGGAACCACTACTGATGATATGAGATTAGCACTCAAGTGAAATTATCTTAAATGTTTTCATCTGGTGACACACAGACTGAAATGGCAAGTTATGCACGACGTTTTAAAGTTTCAAATTCATTCATCACGTGAGAGTACCTATATGCAGTGTCTCTAAAAGTGCGGAATGTTACAACTGAGACGATTAATATTTTTGAATGTTTTCCCAGTTTTAAAGAGTAATTTAAAAAAAAAAAAAACAACAGAATTTTAATTAACATTTTCCCAACCTCTAGGGGCATCGCAACTTCTTAGCTGGGTTTGCTCATCAAAAGCATGGCAACATGCTCCTGGATAAAACCCAGAACCTGGCCATCCAAGCTCTAGCGTTTAGCCCTAGCTAAGTCTCTGATGTAGTCTAATTTCCTCGAGTCTGGCCCAGTCTTGTCACTTCTTTTGTTCATTGAAACTGTCTGTGGACTGCCAACAAGTCACGACTCACAGGATCCCAAATTACCTCTGGGAATTAATTCCTGTCTCATTGACGCCAGTCTAATACCTCCAGACTCTTGCAACTGTTTGTGGCCAGGCCAGCTTTTCTTCTCCATGCCCTCCTATTCCTTACTGTCGTTTACTGTAACTCAACTGCAACACATAGAAACTACTTCTATATTTGGATGTGCCTATCTTTAGACTAATACGTATATGTGCGCACACACACACACCCACACACACATATATATATTGTCTGTTCAAATCAGTCAGGATATACTGAGGTTACATTACAAGTCTTAAGTCCAGTTCATTTAGTTCTCTTTCGTGTATAATCTAGGCATAGCTGTGTATATCTGTAGCACATGTCACTTAGTTTTCAACCAGAAATCTCTTCTGTTAAACAAAAGCATTCTGTTCTGGACCATCTCAGTCTCCTTACTGTAGTAAACACTGACACTTTATTTTGCACACTTTATTTTGGGCACTTACTAAATTATTTCTGAGGATGCCAAATGTGGTAATACAGGACTTTAGCTGTCTTAGAGAACTAAATTCTCCAATTCAGTTCTCTAAGACACCTGGAGGCCACCATGTTGTCTGGCAGCGAGACAGGAGCCACAGACACACTCGTCAAATTTACAACTTTTATCTCATCCACGCTCACAAAGTCAGTTTCAGATTACCATGGCTTCATCTATAATGCCAGAGCCAGCATTTGATAATATTACGCAGAAAACGATACCTCTCAGTTACATGGTTGCCCTCCAGGCCCTTTCGGTACGTAGCTGCTGGATTAATGAACTCGCGAACATGAGAGAAACACAACCACTTGTTATCTCAATTCATTGAGCCAACTAGCTTTGTACTTGGACACCTGACGAAACAGTTGAGCCACTGCACCGAGTGAAACCAGCGGAGCACGAGAGAGATCTTCGCAACCTCAGTGAAAGTTTGATGGCTACCCTCCTTTTCGCCGGAGATGTGTAGCAAAATCCAGGGCCTGACTTTACAAGCAGCGTCGCTCAGCATGAGACCATCTCCAATCAAGGTAATTGCTCCAGTTTATAGGAACGTTTGTCCATGGTTCCACTGTCAAACAGTTGCGGATTCTGAACTTCCGCCATGATAAAAACTAAAGGTTTGCTTGGGGGACACTTGAATATACGAAGTGTTGTCTCAAAACATGAGCAACTTGAAGCTGTTTATGGACTCAAATTTGGACTTCCTGTGTCTTTCCGAAACTTGGTTAACCGATTCATCACCTGTAGCTGCTCTTACAGTGCCTGGACACAACTATTCCAGAAAAGACAGAAAAGTAAGGAGGGGTGGGAGGCTTCTAATGTATGGGAAAGATCATTTTAAATGTAAGCAAACTGATCTCAAATGTGCAACTGAAATTCAATGTCTTGCCATAACTATTAGTTTATACCCGCAAATGTCTTTAAAAGTTATTGGTGTGTGTAGACCACCCTCATCTGACTTTACATTTTATGATCATTTTAGAAACCTGACTTAAAGAATTGGACAAAGGGAAAAAAGAGTGTATTGTTCTTGGTACTTGGGCTGAAAAAACTATCAAAAAGAACCTTAGAGAACTAATCAGTTTGATCTGACTCAATTAATAGATGGCCCTACCAGGTTAAAAACCTTCTCGAAAACCCAAATTGACCTCATTGTTAGTAACAAGCCAGAGAGAATGGCAAAATCTTTCAACCTCCTTACTGGGCTGTCAGATCACAACATGATACTTCTCTCTGTCAGATGACTGTCTCAAGGACTGGAAGAAATGGTTTGAGGCATTTATAGGAAAACTCTGACTCTGGTCACATTTATGGCCAAGTTACTGATCTCCAAAGATCAGAAAAATGCCAAGTACACAGAAAAGTTTTGGGAGTTGGAAGCTAAATTTTGGGATATGTCATGTGAGAGTGTATTCTTCAGGACAAAAAATTGTCAGCCAATTCTGAGATGGTGTGGGGGATGCCTATAGTTCAAATGACATGGAATGATGCTTCAACGAATTGATTGGGAGTATTTTTTCCACTGAAACTTTGCAGACCTCTTGCCAACTTTTTCTGATACAATAAATAGCATTAAAGAAGAATTTGTTAGGAAAATTGGAAATAGTCATAAGAAGAAAAATTTACCCTGGTTGAATGATTAGTTATGGAGCCTGATGAACAAATGAGATTTTGCTCTGCAGACTGCCCGAAATCTGGAAAAAGACAAGACTATTTAGTTTTTACTGCTTTACCAAACAGATTGGTAGATGAATTGAAGATGGCCAAGGTAGATTTCTTTATTAATATCATAAATGAAGCCAAAGGAAACAGCAAAATGATGTGGAAAAACAACCGATTGGCAAAGATTGCAGGCCCAATAATGGAAAAGGTTTGGAACTGGACATATATGGAACCTTAATTCATGAACCTGATAAAATCTCTGCTGCATTCAACAACTATTTCATTGACTCAGTACAGAACCTGGCACACAGCTTTGGTGCCAGAATCAAACAACAGAATCTCCCCAATGCAACCTACCGCGTTTTTAATATTATAGAAGTCCCTAAAGAGAAAATCCACAAGATAATAAATGCTCTGAAAACTGCTAAGGTCAAAGACGTATATGAATGGGACTCTACTTTCTTAAAAAATTAATAAGGATGTGCTGTGTGCTCCAATTACCCACCGGGTCAGTCTCTCCATAAGGCAATCAAATTTCCCAAATGCCTGGAAATCTACGGTTGTGGTGCCAATATTTATGCCCGTTGAACCAACAGATGTGGCAAATTAGGCCAATAAGTATTCTGCAAATAACTTCTAAGATTATAGAGAAAGTAGTAACAGAGCAACTTGTGGATTTCCTGATCACAGGACATGTCTCACTTCATCCAATGCAATTCAGGTTCAGAAAGCACCACTCAACAGAGACTGCTCATTGATATCTCACCGAGCAAATTAAATCCAAGCTGGACAGAGGTTGGGTTGTAGGAGCAGTATTTACAGATCTATGGAAGACATTCGACACTGTAAATCACAATGTCCCTCTGTCCAAGCTTTCACGTTTTAACTTCTCTGAAAATACTATGAAATGGATAGAGTATGTTTAACAATGAGAAAGCAATGCACACAGGCTGGAAACAAAGCTCCCTTCATCACTTTACTGCTCTACTGGTGTCCCACAAGGGTCTGTCCTGGGATCCCTGCTCTTTAGCTTATATGTTAATGACCTACCTACTGTATGTCCTGAGGTAATGACCCAGATGTATGCAGATGACACCGTTTTTTATGTACATGTCAGAACAAGACAGCAGGTGGTGCATAAGTTAACAGTAGCCATGTCTAGCATCTCTGACTGGCTTACACAGTCTTGTCTTACTTGAAATATTAGCAAGACCACAAACATGTATTTCTCAATCAGCAAGAAGGAGGTCCATCATCCTGATATCTTTGTTAAGGGTGAAAAAAAGCTGTTTCAGACATTCAATATCTTGGGAGAATCATTGATTCACACCTGACCTTTCAAAAGCAAGTGAAAAGGGTAATAAGTACAGCCAAACTGAACCTTAGAAATTTTAAATTTATCAGGAATCAGTTATCAGCCGATGCTGCCAAGTTGTACATACGCTCTATGATTTTCCATACTTGTCATACTATATCACCGCTTGGTCCCAGGCGGAAAAAAACATTCTTAAGCCGATGTACAGTTTATACAAATACACCCTGAAAGTCTTGAACAAAAAGTTAGCTAGGTATCATCACTGTTATATCATTTCTAAGTATAACCCTGATAGTGAACTTAGCAGTGACACTTATGCAACAATCAGCTCCTGAATGGTTATTTGCTTGGTTTTGTTCTCTGCCTGGACTGGAGGTCGCCGTGGATGAAAGCATCTGCAAAACAAATAAATGTAAATGAACTAATGTAAAATGTAAATAGAGTAGCCCAGGGTAACTGTCTGTATTCTGAATGTCAAGTAAGATTATGGCACAGCAATGTGGCACTCTTAACAGGGTGAATATTCACTCTGACACATTAAATAGAATTTGTTTAAACCATTGTCATAACAGTCAGCAATTGAGAAATCAAGGAAAAGTATCCCTTCATTGACTTCATGGGTGTGGTATTAAGATGTAGACATATATCTGAAAGGTGAATACTGTGTACTTGACGGTTGACAGTTAAGGAACAACCTGTTCCTCTCTGTATCTCACTGTTACTCCATCAGAGGAGCAGTGGTTAGAAGATCCACACCCTCTTATGCCAACTGTCGGTCTTCAGATTGTCCTCACCTCCCCAAACATTTCATTCTCATAGCGGCCTTCCGGAAATGTCTTTTCAAGCTTGTGGGAAAAAGTTGCCCCAATAGACAACTCTGGCTCCAGGATCATGGACTTTTTTTTTAATGAACTTCCAGTAGTTGCTTTGTACGGTGTACAAGCTATGTCACTGTTGCGCATAGGGGTCTGTTTAGGAACAAACACAAGGTCATCTTTATTTTCACTGTAAACAAAACATTTTCTCCTTCTCCCCTCTCTGACAGTTTTTACACCACCGCTGGTTGGTACAGACTGCACCCATTCTCCATTTTTCTACAGAGGGCCTGTCTTAACTGCCTAAATTCAGCACTGTCGACCAACTCATTTCCAGGAAGTGAAAGAGCAGTATACAGGCCTTCTGATTACAGTGTAACCTGAATTACACTAAGCTGAGTAACCTGCAATTATTCTAACTCACCTTTGAAGGACATGTACAAAGCACTTTGGGTGGGAGCAATCATATATATTCAAAAGACTGCCTTCCTCAGCTCCTCTATAGCTTCATCCCTCTAATGCCATTGTCATGTAATTACATGGTTGTGGCTTTGAATGAAATAAATTGTACTGCTTTTTCTCCATTTGTTTGGAACCTGTACTATCAGTTTCATATTTGACACAAAACATTCACAGACCACATAGCCCATTTTTCATTCTGTAAGACTGAACACCATCACAAACTTGCTACTATAACATACACTGCTGTTTACATCCTTGGATTTTTTTCACATTTTATGTTGTTAAACATAGAATCACTCACTCACTCACTCAATATCTAAGGCGCTTATCCTAATCAGGGTCGCAGGGGGTGCTGGAGCCTATCCCAGCGCTCATAGGGTGAAAGGCAGGGAAACACCCTGGACAGGTTGACAGTCCATCACAGGGCAGACACACAGACAAACACACTCTCACACACATTCATACCCGGGGGCAATTTAGCGCCTTCACCTAACCTGTATGTCTTTGGACTGTGGGAGGAAACCGGAGCTGCCAGAGGAAACCCACGCAGACACGGAGAGAACATGCAAATTCCACACAGAAAGGACCCCGAGACCTTGCCACCGTGCCGCCCACGTAGAATCAGAATAGCTAGGAAGCAGCTTTGCCTCCAGTGAAAGCTGTGAGTGTATTTGGGGAAGTCACGATGTCTCATTGTGAAATGGGAGAGATGTGCATTTTTCATTTATTTTTGTAATTTTGTTTTCCTTTATGTTGTAATGTTTTTGGAGTGTTTGCTTCAGGTTTGCATTGCGCGTCATGTTTATTTTGATCACCTTTTCGGATGCATACTGGATTCCTTTATGTACATTGTGGACAAATCACCTGTTAGCGCATGCGCCCATTAGATGATCAGTTTACAGAAACCAGGGCAGTTAACTGTGATGACAGCACAAAGGCAAAAGTAAACAGGGATTGAGCTGGGGTGTGGATTCTCTTTCTTCTTCTTTTTTTTTAGATAAAAGGACTGTTGGTAGACATCAAAGAGAGAGAGTTAGGGCGAGAAACGCAGGCAGGTTTGTGTGTAAGAGATTCTGTCTGACCATTTTAATGAGGTTTGTTCACTTTTGCTGACTGTGCAGATTCCTCCATGTTTCCACATATACCTTACCTGAAGTGTTTGATTTGTTTCATTCCCTGTTAATAAATAGTTGAACTGACTGGCCATCCAAGTAAAAACCTAGATTTATGTTTAAAAGTTAGAAAAGTTTACATATTGTCTGGCCTACAGAAAGATTTCGATCAAGGTCTCCCCTACCCTCCCCCTAAAACTGCTGCCATTTATCATTTGCAAAATGTCATTTTGAAACTCCTGAACAAAGAACTTTCTGGACAAGGAACTTCCTGAAAAGAGAAGACATATCAAGTTTTATGATGTCCTAACCTCTTGTCCCCAATACACTAATTACTATCATGTCTAAAAGTGTGGCAGTAAAAAGAGAACGATGACCACTCCCTGTGCAATACACAGTCATATTCCCGGAGACACTTAACACTAATTTACAGTCATACCATTCATTTCACTGGCATGCTATTAACCATGGCAACTCATATAAGGCTGAGCAATATACCTGACCTGTTTCGATATGTATACTTTAAGCCAAAAAGGCCAGGAAAAAGAACCTTGCAGCAGCCAAAACAAGATGTTCCTAACAAATATTTGCTCAAATAAGCACTTTGCTTGTTTCTAAACAGCTTTGCCGGTTAATTTACCAGTTAGACTCCAATTGGACTTTAGACTCTACATGATGCGCTACCCCCTTTCTTTTCTTTACCAAATTCCTTGTGAGTTGCAATTTTCTTCAGTCTTTCTTTGCATCCTCTCTCACAGTCTTATCTTTGCAGACCAGTGTAGACCAGTCATTCATAACTGGGTTTGGATTCAAACATTTGATCTTTCAACTGAAGTTTTTCTAGTGTTATTACTAGTGATAACAAGCACTTTGTTTGACTACATGAAGTCTGCACAACAAATCTGTTCCCATGCACATTTTCTCCACTGTTTCTCGGACCAGTCTAATTGATTTTAAATATGTGTCCTCGACAAATTCTGCGTCACCCTCAAACTGGTTTGAGAATCAGTTTTTGGGAATAAACCAGGAAACAAACCAGGGTGGCGATGCAGGCGTAGACTATTATCCACCAGACCACCTGGATAGTCTCAAAAAGCAGGAGTGTTTGTCTGGAGAGACCCAACAAAATCTTTGATTGACCAACTTTAAACGCAGGTGATCAATTCAAAGGAATTCAAAAGTAATGAAAAAGTACAAGCTAATCAAACAGAGAGGGTAGAAACCACAACAAAGAACTAGCAGGGTTAAGGAGGTTTGTGTTGTGCTTGAAAACTTGGTTGAGCCGACAATAAACCCAGAGCAGAACTTAAACAAACACAAACAGAGGAAAACAAATTCACAGATGAAGAGCATAAATTAAGGAGAAGTGCGCAAACGTAAAGCTGCATCGCCCTCTTATGGTCAATGAAGGTAGTCTCAGCTGTACACCTTAATAATGCGTTGGGTTGCATTGTGATGTGTTTAGAGGTGGAGCTTATCATTCTAGAGGGCTGACAAGTTCAAGTATGTTCTAACTGACTAAAGGGGTTCAAAGTCACTTATTGGTTATCCACTCTCCCTGCTGTAAACAGGCCCAGTGGAGTGCCACTATTTAAAGGCTATTTAATGTGTACCTTTATCTGTGGCATCCCCCTGTACAATGAGGCACAATGAGTATACAATCCTGGTTTGTTTCCTAGGTTTCCTTGTCTTTCTTCAAGTATCATGGCAAATTAGAGGAAATTAGAGGTCAAGAGTTAAATACATGGTTATTCCTTTGTCAGCAGCGAGCCCTTCACCTGGCTGTGTCAATCATATCTACATAGTAAACATTGTCTTTTATATTTATATTGTTATTTTTTAATCTATATCCTAATTAGCGTTGTGGGGTGTGCTGGAGCCTATCCCAGCATTCATTGGGTGAAAGGTGGGGAAACACTCTGGAAGGTCGCCAGTCCATCACAGGGTAGACACATCAACAACTAGGGTCAATTTAGTAACTCCAATTCACCTGACTTCCAAGTCTTTGGGAGGAAGCTGGAGGTCCCAGACAAAAGCCCACACAAACATGGGGAGAACATGCAAACTCCACACAGAAAGGACCCTGGCCGCCTGTCCAGGAATTGAGCCTGGGACCTTCTTGCCATGAGGCGACAGTGCTACCCACTGTGCCATCATGTGCCTAAGAACAAATCTGACCCAGTATTTTCCCTTGTGTTGTTACTGTTTTTGTCACGTCCTTGCTTCCTACTCAAATATGTCTTTTTGGCAGCATATAGTTCTCCTGCTGACAGGACCTCACAGTTAAATGTCACAAAATACATAGCTCAAAATTGCTATGATTCTGTTTTTCAATTCTAATGTGCCAGTTTATAGAACTCATTGATTATTGAATAAGGAAAGGAAATGGGGCTGGATGTAGCCTGCTTTGGAAGTGCAGTGAAAATTTCTGGGGGGCATCATTTTCATTATCGTCATAGTCACTTTTACCTGCCAACCTGTCCCCCCCTCCTGTTTGGAGGACATCTTTATTAACTTTATTGTATTTTCTTTTTTAGCTTGTTTACCCCTGTTCTATATTTTAATTGTTCTGTGCTTTTTTAAATTGTTTTCTTTTCTTTTTCTTCTTTCTTCCCCTCATAATTTTTGTGATTCTGTTACATTTTTGTGCATATTCTACATCTTATTGAGTTATGCCCACCACCGCACACCTTAGGAAGAAATCTTTATTAATTGTACTTTTAGCTGTACTTTTTTTTATTCTTTTTTTATATAGGCATACTTAACATTTTTTTTCACCTATAACTTATGGTATTCAGTCATATTTTCACATTCATATTCTATGTCAAATCACTGTATCAGTTTTTCTATTTCTTTTTGCAAAAACTCATCCATGTCTAAACCATCAGTAATTAACTTCTTGTTTCCAAACACATCCACTCCAACAGGACAGCTTAAAGTTTCTTTTCTTAACAATTTTTTGGACAACTCTGAACTTTTTTCCCTCTTTTGTTATTTACCTTTATTTGTTATATCCTCATAATATTTGTGATTCTATCACATCTTCATATCACAGCATCAGTTTTCTATTTTTTTTAGGCTAAAGCTCTTAATAAAGTCATCATGTCCAGACTATTAGTTATTTACCTTTTCATGAGCCTAAATAATCGAATTCTTTTTCTCTCTCACGTAACAGTGCATCAGAACAGTTAGGACACGGGGCAGTGTGGAGAACAAACTCTCACATGATGCTGAGGATACCCCAGTGTCACAGCCTGCGCCTCATTTTGGACTTTTGTTTTGAAATGTCTTGTGCCCCTGTTCCGTGTGTCTCTGCCTTTTCACTTGATTCTGTTTATTCCATTTATTAACCTCACTGTACCCTTGTTAATTTGAACCAATCACGTTTTCCCCAGTTTAGTTCTCCTTTTGTATTTAAGGCATTGTGTTTGCCTTGTCTTTTGTCTATTGTTGTTTGTGTTTGGTTACACACGGTTTGGCTGCACCGTTTATATCCAGTTTTTGTTCCTGTTTGCACCTGTTTATTTATCAACATTTTGTAAGTAAAGTCCTCCCTTTTTGTCACCACCATCAATGTGTCTTGCGCTTGGTCCACCACCACTGCACCCTGACACCCAGTAATCAGTGCTGTTATGCACAGTGTATGCAGCTCAGGGAATGCTTCCTTGTAGCCTTTAACTTCTTTGCATACAGTAGAGAGGTCCTCCTCTGTGGTGAATTTCTTGAGCAAAATGGGTCTTGCTATAAGTATTTCATTTCTCAGGATATCACTCAATTTTATGCCTGCAAGCAGCTGCAGGGGGTTCAGAAGTGCCAGAAAAGAACTAGATTGAGGCAGAAGGCAATTTACTAGCTTCATCAGGTCAAGATTTCTCTTTGAAAACCTGCTTTCAATTTCAGCAATGGCTGTGTCCATAATGTTCAGAAGAGCTCTCTTGAGAGTCTGTGAGGGTATTTTGGAGGAATCAGTCTCAGTATGACCTACAGTAGACAGAACAACACTGTCAGTAAGTTGCTTGCTCATTGCTCTCTGCCTCTTTCTTGCGGGGGTGATCTGTTTTGCCTGATTGATGCCATGCACTGTCTCCACACATATCTTTCAATGCCTGCAAAGAGGTGCTGATGACCTCCCCTGCACACCAGAGGTCTACTGAATGAGCCTGCAGAATAGAATTAGCAGGCTTTAAGGCACCATGAACTTTAACCGGGAATTCACCTAATTCAAAGAAATGGGTTTCTTCAGTTGTACTAGCAGTCCTCTGCAAATATCCATTCTGGCTGCACTAACATCAAGTTTAAGTTTCAAGTTTATTTAGAGCCAAATATCACTGTTTACAGTTTCAAAGGGCTTTACCTGGCCACAACAAACAAAACAGGACGGCACCCCCTGACTTAATCCTCCGGATTGGTCCAGAGGGCAGGAGGAGTCAGGATCACTGGTATCTCAGGAGTAGCATGTGTGGCTCAACAGAGAGAGAGAGAGAGAGAGAGAGACATCGTTAGATTTGTTCATTTCCACATAATGGTTAAGGGACAATGTACATCGTGTGCCGAGTGCAGGCAGGGACTCCGGCAAGACTATCTATTACAGCATAGGTAAAAGGGAGAGCTAGACGATAATACGGACATGACGGAACCCTGGGACACAAGGCGGCCACCCACTCCACCGTCAACAAACCTGAGTGAACATGTTAGAGTGGGGGGGGGTGACAATATCCAGACATCCTAGTTCACCAAACACTATGTCCTAGAACTCTCCAGATTTGCTCCTTTACCTGGTAAAGAGCTGTTAGCTAAAGGCTTGACTAAACAAATAAGTTTTCAGCCCTGACTTAAACACTGAAACTATGTCTGAGTCTCAAACACTAATTGGGAGGCAGTTCAATAACTGTGGGTCTCTGTAAGAGAAGGATCTGCCCCCTGCTGTAGCCTTCACAATTCCAGGTACTAACAAATGGCCTGCACCATTTGATCTAAGTTGGCGTGGCGGATCATAAAGGACCAGGAGTTCGCTCAGGTACTGTGGTGGAAGACCATTAAGTGCTTTATAGGTTAAAGTAGGTTATAGGGTAGTAGGATGTTATAATCAATGCGAGATTTGATTGCGAGCCAGTGCAGTGTGGATGAGAGAGGGGTGATGTGGTCATCTCTTTTGGTTCTAGTAGGAACTCTGGCTGCTGTATTCTGGACTAACTGCAGCTTATTTATACACCTGGTAGACCATCCAGACAGTAGGGCATTACAATAGTCTAACCTCAAGGTAATGAAAGCATCAACTAGTTTTTCTGCATCGTGAAATGACAATGCATTTCTTATCTTACTAATATTTCTGAGATGAAAGAAGGCTATCCTGGTAATATTATTTACATGAGTTTCAAATGAAAGACTAGAGTCAATAATTACACCAAGGTCTTTTACAGCTGCACATGATGAAAAAGACAGGCCATCCAGGGCTACTACATAATAAGAGAGCTTACTCCTAGCTGTATGTGGTCCTAGTACAAGTACTTCTGTTTTTTCAGAGTTAAGTAAGAGGAAGTTAGTAAGCATCCAGTGCCTAATATCCTTTAAACGTTGCTCGATTTTGTTAAGCTGGTGTCTCTCGTCTGGCTTCGCTGAGACATACAACTGTGTGTCATCAGCATAGCAGTGGAAGCTAATACCGTGTTTACGAATAATATTACCTAGGGGTAGCATATATAAAGAAAAAAAGCATGGGCCTAAAACAGAACCTTGCGGAACACCAAACTTTACCTCAGTATGTGCAGAGAAGTCACCATTTACATCAACAAACTGATAACGATCAGTCAAGTAGGACCCAAGCCATGAGAGGGCCGTTCCCTTAACTTCCCTTAACATTTCCTAGTCTATCAAGGAAAATAGTATGACTGATGGTGTCAAAGGCTGCACTCAGATCAAGCAACACAAGCAAGGAGACACAAAACTGATCAGAGACCAGTAGAGGGTCATTTACAACTTTAACCAGTGCTGTCTCTTTGCTATGATGAGGCCTAAATCCTGTCTGACACATTTCATGAATGTTATTCTTATGTAAGTATGAACATAGCTGCTGTGCTACAGCATTTTCTAGGATCTTAGAGATAAAGGGGAGGTTTGATATTGGCCTATAGTTGGAAAACGGATAGGGGTCGATGTTGGGTTTTTGAATTAGGGGTTTGATAACTGCTAGTTTAAAGGATTTAGGTACGTAGCCAGTGCTAAGAGAGGAACTGATTATTTTTAGAAGAGGTTCGATGACTGCTGATAGTACCTGTTTGCGGAAACATGTAGGTAAGGGATCTAGCACACAAGTTGGCGATTTTAAGCGTTTTCGAATGTCCCTGCTGCAATGTTGCAGCAGTTTGTCAGACAGTAATATTAACCTTTTCTTTTATATTTTTACACAACAAGCTGATGTGGCCTAACAAATAAATGAAGAACACCAGAGTAAAGACAGTGACAATGACCTTTCTCTTGTTACGGTGGCATTTCCTGAAGCGGGTGAGTTTACATTTACTTAATGGGGAATTAAACTGACTGTGTGCATTTTGAATTTGGGATCAGCTGCTCTCAAATTCACATTGTTTTTAAAGGACAAGATGATGAGTCTTCCTCCTTGAGGGAAAAAGACAAGCTGATGTTCATGGCTCAGAAAATGAAGGCACTTGAAGAGGAACAAGATTTTCTCTATCGAATTGTCCTAAAACTCTCAAGTAAGAATGTACAAGTACAAGTTTAGCTCTGTCAACTTGTTTTATTAAAAGAATTACTGAACAACCTGAATTTTGTAACTAGCCAACACACCAAGCTAGCATTAACTCCTGCATTAACTTATTCTGAGTTCTCATGAATGTGAGACCACAAAGAGAGGAGGGGGTGGTTTAACTCTTCTATTCTGTTAACTGTATCGATAGCAACCAGCGCTGTGGGCAGAAACTAGTAGATTCTGGTCAGTTAGTTAATCGCTCATGGACGGTTTGAACAGTGGATCATCCCACATCCATCCTGAACTGCTTAGTAATACATGACAGATTACTTCTCTGAGCCTATTTGCTTTTTTATCTAACAAAATGTGTCATTGTTTTCTTAGACAGAGGCACAAAAAAAGAAGTAAAGAAAATGTTGGACACAAGTACTGACAGCAGCACCAGTGACGCTGATGAGGACTCCCTGACTTCTTCCTTCTCCTCAAAGTCATCCGATGGTGACATTCCTCAGAAGAGGAGAAGAAACTTAAAAAAGAACCCAAACAGGGTTAGCAGGTCAAAATCTGCATAGCACAGATCACGGGGTTAGAACATGTCCTGTTTATGGATCTAATTGTTTTGTTCATGTGTATTTACTTCACATAAGACATAACTTATTTTTGGTATCGGTCTCCTTGATTACTAATAATGAGAATCGGCTCCGAAAAAACATACCAATCAGCCCCTAGTGTAACCTGCATTGTGTAGATTGACACACACAGTCCCACACCGTGCTCAACTCGTAACCTCGGGTATGAGAGTCAAGCCCGCTAGTAAGAAGGCTAAAACCCATGGGTCGCTAGCACACCTCTTGAGGTGGCGGGGAGGGAGGTTTACTCACTGCACAGCACTGTACCCGCTGGCTACCGTTATACTCACCCCCCTAAACCTCAGTCCCATCCTGGGTCCATGGCACCAATGTAGGCCGTGTTGTGTAGATGGACAAACACAGCCCTGCACTGGAGTCGAAATCGTGACTTCGGGCGTGGGAGTCGGGCGCTAGCAAGGAAGCTAAAATCCACAGTGCTAGCCTCAGTCGCTAGCACGCCTCTTAATGTGTCGGAGAGTGAGGTTTACTTCACTGCACAGCACTGTACCCGCTGGCTACCGTTACACTAGTTTTGATGCTTTCACTGAGTTGAGGTGTAAAAAGAAGGCATTGGCTTTGGAAGTAAAACTGGTTCTTTTTTACTTTATATTCACTATATCTTATTCATAATAATGTCAGAACATATTTTCGAAAATGTCAATGAAATACAGACATGAGGGTTATTTTGATTGTACAAAAAATATAACCAGTTCAGGAAAAATAAAAAATTGTTCCTGGCACTTGTATCACCAGAAGTGCCAGGAACAATTTTTTATTTTTTTGTGGTCTATGCCTTTGACTGCAAATTGATTGATTTGATACAAGTCTTGTTTTTTTTTTTTATTTTAGTTCGTCTAGTTAAAGTAAGCTTTCATCTTTCAACAGCAACAACCGTGGAAGACATACTGAAGTGGTACAATAAAGTTTTTAATGCCCTCAAGAAAGAGGGGAGCATAAGTAAGGCGTGCACCAAAGTTGGAGTTGACTGAAATACACTTGCATTAACAGCCATTTTGGCTGAAATACAACTTATTGATCCAGAGTTTTACCGAAAAACACACCGGAGTTTGGAGCCGAGGAGAGGCTCTTCGATTTTGTAAAGCGATGCATGGAGTCACTGACAGCAGACCTCAGGTCTGCCATTGAAAATGCCAAAAGAGAACGGAAACTGCTGCCAGTAAAATATAACTTGAGATAGAAAGACAAAACCTCCAAGCTACTTATTTCATTATGTTTAACTGATATTGTTGAGGTAAATTTTGTATTTCACGTGGATTGTAGTTATTCCATGATGGAAATTGAGATTGATTTCAGAACTTTGGTTATGATTTAAAATTTTGTTGTTCATTTTGAAGTAGAATTTATTGGAGGTAAATTTTATTTTATATACCTTAGAATCTATTACACCATTGTGTGTATTGTGGGTTAATAAACATCATTGTTTATCTTTACTGCATTTTTTTCTCTTTTTTGACAGTCCTCTATACTTTACTCACTGAAAGGTGATCAAGGTTTAATACTTGCATTTAACGCAACTTTTATATTACTTTTAGGTGGACAGCTCCGGTGGAATTAACATGTAACATTTCACAATTTAAGTGGGAACTGCTCATGAAATTGCCATGTACCCACACAGATGTTACACAATGACGGTTTAAGAAGTATACTTTATAGTAAGTGGACAGTTCCTGAGGAGTTACCATGTAAGTGCACTGATATTACGGTGTTTCACAATGGTCAAGGTTTTGCATATGACACAGTAAATTGTAACTATTTTACACTTATATTAAGTGGACAGTTCCTGAGGAGTTACCATATAAATACACTGATATCACAGGGTGAGCCTGGTCTACCGAGACATTAGCTCTAATTCAACATTAGTCCTGCAAGTCAAATACATTGCATGTACATAGGAATCACACATGATTTCCATGAAGTTTCGGTGTATTCCAAAATGGTAACTACAGTATTGAAGACTGCGTGTGGAAGTGGTGTGAATACATTTTGTCGTTGCAACATGTAGTTACATAATTCCTGTTACACATTTGTACTTATTGGAGTGAAAAAAGTGTTGTTACCAATTCCCTGTTACGCTTTTGTACTTACGTATACCATTCAGAGGGTTGTTTCCTGTGTGTAGTTACACAGGTATTAGAGCTGCAGATACTATATACCAGTGTGTACTTGCACTGTAAACTCAAAAAACTGAAATCTGGGTGTTGTTCAATAAGAACAAATAGAGTATGTTGAAACAAAACAAATCAGTTTAAGGGATGAACACAGTTATTTTAAATCAGTCTAAACTAAATCCATAGGAACTTTAAAGAGCTGAATTCTTTTCTGTTGAATCAACGATTAGGAAATTATTTGATTCAATTACTTCATTTGCGCATGCTCTGATGACAGTCATTTTTCATGACATCGTCAATTACTGCATGAGACCCTGAGGAGGCGGAATACTGAAGAATTGGAAAGTCCATAAATCTTTTATCATCCTTGTTTGTATTGGGCTGATAGTGAGTAAAAGTATTAGTTTTGTTTAAAATTGCCAGGGGTTAAACTTTTAAGCGGATATTTGGCTGCTTATTGAAATATTTGAAACATTTATTAGTCACTTGCTCAGATTAATATTAGATATTAGCGATTTCACTCGGGTGAGCGTGCTGAGCTTGCTGCATTAGCACAATAATATCCCTGTACAGACAGAGACGAGAGCACTGCAAATTCATGTAAAAACAAATTAAATAATAATAATTGGGTTTCGATCCATCTCATTCGCTTATTTCAAGCGCATTCATTAAAATTTGGCTAAAGAAAATTGGAGTCTGTGTGCATTTCTATTTGTTGTGGTATGCAAATAAAAACAGATACTCTCATAATCGAGGGAGGAGTTGTGCACAGCTGTGGGATCAGCAGTGTTCACAGTGTTGACAATCTAGCTGCACATGGATTAGGTGGATTTGTTGAGAGTTTTTCAGGAGACGTCATGTGCACAATGTCTTTGAAAGTGTTGTGCCAGTACAGCTGGCTTATTGCCTCTCTGTGTTGATTTCAAAGCAATATTTTTCACTGGATTTCCTGAACCAGTTGATTCTGAACTTTCCACACAAATGTGGTGACAAAACAAATAAGCCTCATGTCATACCACACACATTCTCTATCAAGAAAACCACAGCTGGCAATGCCCATGAAAATTGGAGTTTACTGAGGTTGTTGCCATTCATGATTGGTTCACTAGCACCAGAGGATGAACCTAGTTGGTTGTTGATCTTGGACCTAAAAGACATTGTAGAGCTTGTGGTAGCTCCATTGCATTCTGATGAGTCTATAGCATTCCTTGAGTTTAAGATTTGTGAGCACAGGCATCGCTGCCAAGAGCTTTTTGTGAGTACTCACCTGCTCCCCAGACACCACTTCTTGGTGCACTACCCACATATGATACAATGCTTTGGCCCACTTGTATGTATGTGGACGATGAGATTTGAGGCAAAGCATGGCTTTTTTTAAGCAGCTTGCTCGCTCACATTAATTGTTTTAAAAAATATAGCGCTCACATTCTCAGCAAAGCACCACCTAATGATTGCTTTTCATTTGCATTCATCAAGCCTTAAGAGGACATTATTTGAAGTAATAAATGTTTCGCTGATTCCAGTTAACGTGTTGAACAAGTAAATAGCTGGCACCATCAAACAGAGGTACCAAATCTAATGGAGGTTAGTCTAGCCAAGTCTGTTAATGCAAATGGAATAAGTTACAAAAAAGGAATGATTCTTGCTCATGGTTCAATCGCTGGCCTTGCTGAATTTGTAGCAATATTGCAAATTTGCATTTTTCAAGACAAGTTGAGTTTCATTTGTAAGGAGTTGTTTTCTTAGAACAGAGAACATTTTAGGGCATTTGAAGTAAATGCATCACATCTGAGAGTTGGTCTTTGTTGAGCATGGTGACCTGTTAGATGGCTATCCACTTGTGTTTTACTTGGTTGAGGCTGTCCAGATGCTGGTTACCAGAGGCTTCCAAGGCTGTACAGTTAATGATAACTTTGAGAGTATGTAGTATAATACTTTTTCCAAAAATCCAAAATATTTAAAATAATATTAAAATGGAAATTATCTATTTTAAAAGCAGGAGTTGGGGCCAGAACAGGACCAAAAACTAGAATTGAGGCAAAAACCAAAACAGGAACAGATACCAGAACAGGTACAGGGACAAGAACTGAAACTGGAACTAATAGAAATGAAACTAAGTTCTGTTATTAAAAGAAAGCAAAACAAATGCTACTGGAAATTTAACTCCAGCTTAGCTTGACAAAAAATAAGGAGTACTGGGCAAAGATAAAAGAAATTGGTGGCCAAGCAGCAAAGCAAAGCTACGTAGGCACCCATTGTGTTTCTACCTTTTCTTCTTATTATTCCTCTTCTTCTTTTTCTTCTTCTTCTGGCTAGGGTGTCTATGGCAGCCCCCAGAACCGTATGGTAAAAAGTTGTGAAATTTGGCACACTGATTGGGAACAGCCCCCTCATTGTTTTCAGCAAGTTTCATGTCTGTCACCTCGACCACTCTAGTGCCACCAATGGGTCAAAGTTGGAGGTGCGATTACACACATAACTTTTGAACCGCATGCCCAATTTTCAAAAATGGGTTACCAGTGGTATTCTTTGGATCAAGCCAAGTTCAGCGCACACCATGCCGTCAATTTCCGTCATATTGGATTTTCCGCTAGGTTGGATTTTTTCGAATGGTTTCAAAAGTTTTCACGGGCCACAAATTTTGTCCAATCTTCCCCAAAATTGGCACAGACAATCTTCAGACCAAGCCTCACAAAACTTATTTTTTGGCTTTTCGACTGAAGCATTCACCCATTACAGCTGATAAAAATCAGTGGCGAGGCTGCCAAACAGGAAGTAAGGGCATATCTCAGGAAATCTTTCATGCATTGATACCAAGCTTGGTATGTGGACTCGGTATACGGTCCTGAGGATGTGCAAAAAATTTGGTCTCATTTGAACACCGGGGGGCGCTGCAATAACCAAAAATATCTTTTTGCATCTTAAGTGGTCATGTGTTTCTCTTGGCAAAAGCGATTCTTGTGTCAGATCAGTTGTCATAAACCTTGCTATGAGTGCTTAAAGCCACGCTTTTAATGTGATCACATCAAGCTGCCATGTCAACTGTGCCCTGCTGGGCTGCTTGGCCCCCACATCGCTGCTTGCAGATATATTCTTAACTGAAATTGAAAGTACTGAGACAATAGACAGTTGCTGTAATAAATGGGAATTTGTAATATATAAAATAAGACCATTTTCAATCAAATTCAGTAAGGAACTTATTAAGCTGAAAAGAAAAGAAGAAAGTAACTTGTTTCACGAAATCAGTCAGTGCTGCTCCAAAGCAGAACTGAGTAGTGAGGATAAAGAAAAAGTAATGACATTGCAATCCAAATTAGATTATATGTATCCTAAAAAATCCTAGGGTGTATTTGTGAGGTACTTCAGTAACTTAGAAAAGAGAAGACAGGAAAAAAGGCAGTGACACGCTCACTGATAAATGGAGTAGAATGTAAGGATATTAGAACCATTGACCAGGAAGTTTTCACATTCTATGGTAATCTTTAGACATTGGCATACTCCTATGCACATTCTACCAGCCTTTTTTAAAAAATTAAAAATTTCATACCAAACATTTAAAGAATTGCGTGAGTCAGATGTAATAAAGGAATTAGATGCTGTTAGCTTGAAATTGACACTGAACAAATCCCCTGGCTCCGGATGACTTTTATAAATTCTTTTGGAAAGATGTCCAAAATCTGTTATTCAGGGCAGAACAAGAATGTACGGAGAGAGAGGAACTAATGCCAAGCCTGAAGCAAGGCCTAATAATACGTATTCCTAAACATGACAAAGATCAAAGGTTGCTAGACAATCTCAGACCAATTACATTACTCAACACTGACTATAAGCTGCTATCTGGATACATTGCAGCTAGAATGAAACAAGGCCTGGCCAGATAGTAAATGAAATACAATCCGGCTTTTATGGTGGAAGATCTATCCATAATTAAGATTGGTTCTAGACTTGATTGACTACACTCATATATTCTTAGAGAGTGGGTTCCTTTTATTTCTGGATTTTTACAAAGCCTTTGATTAAGTGGAGCATCCCCTCAATAGAAACTTTAAATTATTTTGGGGTTGGACAGAAACTTATACATTTAATTTGTATGTTATACAATGATATCTTCAGTTGGAGAGAAAATGTTTGCAACAATACTGATAAATGTAAAACAATTTTGACCTCTTAGCTACAGTGGGACATAACTAACCTTGCCAGAATCAGCTTCAGGGACATCTACCGCTTCTCAGTCGGCAGAATTACCACCAGAAAAAAAACGCATCTTTAAACTTTGCGCATAAGATCTTCTATGGAAGCCCGTTTCCGCTACATTAAAAAAATGTTTGCTTTATTGCAACTTTATTTCTCGGAATTCTGACTTTATTTCTCGGGATTCCGACTTTATTTCTCACAATTCTGCGGCCCCCCCCCCTGGCCGACTCAAAACCAAGTGGGAATTGACTGTACTTCCCCTTGCGCCACCCTGTCACGGAGCGCGCATATGCATTCCGCATTTGTTTTGAGTTAAAACTCAACACTTCCGGACTGAGAACGCGCGCATTGGCCGTCGGCTGTGGCTTTGCATCTAGCGAGCATCTCCCATTCCAGAGCGACCGACCACCCCGCGAGGCCGTTCTCCCCACTGTTCGAGCACCGCGCGGGACCTGGACAATCCTCCGTCGGCCAGGGGTCCGCTGATTTGTGAGAGAGATCGACTCCCAAACAGGTGTGTGTGTGTGTGACAGAGAGAGAGAGAGAGAGAGAGAGAGAGAGAGAGAGAGAGAGAGAGAGAGAGAGAGAGAGAGAGAGAGAGAGAGAGAGAGAGAGAGTTTAATTGCGACTTTATTTCTCTCGATTCCGACTTTTTTTCTCCTCACAATTCTGATTTTTTGGGTAATTACAGCTTCGTGTAATGAAAAGGTTCATACTTCGCTCTTGATTTATATACAGTGTTTATAATAAGGTGAGTTATTCATTAATGAGTGAACTTGTTATTCCTAAGAAAGAGGTATATTTAGATTTCATCGACTACGCTGAATAAATTCAAATCAATGCACTGATAAATGTGGACGATTATTATTATGTATCATTTATATGTAGAATTAAAGTCATTTTTATTAGTACTATTCACAAATTTACAAGTTTCTGTTTGTCATATCAACTCGATATTTTTGTTTAGGTGTTAATTAATTCCTTTTTCTTTTCTATTTGAATCGACTCATGTTAAATAGATAATTATAAAGGGTCATATGTAATTAGTATCAACTCAATACCAAACACAGCTATATTTAATTTATAATATTGGTTGTAATCGGTTACCTTTATTGAGTAGATATGGTGCATCTTTTCTTACATTGTAGTTTTACATACACTACTTATGGGTATTCCATCTGAAACCAGACAGGTTGTAAAGCAGGCCTGTGAAAATGTTCAGTTTTACTTTTATACATGTGAATAAATATTAAAATCCTGGAGACGCAGCAGTTGTAGCCTTCGCTCCTGTCTGCTACTGTATGCGCATTGCATTGAACCCGTAAAGCAGGAGCAAAAGTGATGGCTCAAGCTTCTTGTTGGTTGTTAGACAAGAACTCAGAATTGCGAGAAATAAAGTCAGAACTGTGAGAAATAAATTGGAATTGCAAGAGATAAAGTCAGAATTGAGAGAGGGGGGGTCAGAATTGCGAGAAATAAGACAAGAACTCAGAATTGCGAGAAATAAAGTCAGAACTGTGAGAAGTAAATTGGAATTGCAAGACATAAAGTCAGAATTGAGAGGGGGGGGGGGGGTCAGAATTGCGAGAAATAAGACAAGAACTCAGAATTGCGAGAAATAAAGTCAGAACTGTGAGAAATAAATTGGAATTGCAAGAGATAAAGTCAGAATTGAGGGGGGGGGGGGGTCAGAATTGCGAGAAATAAAATCGGAATTGCGAAAAATAAACTCAGGATTGTGAGTGGGAATAAAGTGGGAATTCCGAGGAGAAACAATCCGAATTATGAGGAGGGGAGAGTCGAAATTCCGAGAAGTAGAGTCGGAACTGCTGGAAACGAAGTCAGAAATATAGTCGCAAGTGGGCAAACTTTTCTAATGTCAGAAGCCCGTTTCCGCCACTTGAAAAAAATCAGGTCACATAGTATGTCATAGTAATGAGAACTTATCTTATAATTATGACTTTGTATCTCGCATAATCATGAGATACAAAGTCATAACGAAGTCATAATAAGTCATAATTGGCGAGTTTCTCAGGCTGGTTAAACGAAGGGAGCGACAAAAATGGCAACCGCTGACAACAGTTAAAGAATGAAGATTCAATAATCGTGTTTGTAAATGTCATCGGTACGAAGACAGTGCTGCTTAATGTGGGGAAAAGTCTGGCCCTGCTAAGCATTGGAAATGTTAATGTGCTTCTGTATCTCTTCTCAAGGACACCCGTCTCTCTCCGCTCTATATGCGTGTGTATGTACAGTATATATGCAGGCTATATATGGTGAATAATCCCCTGGGAGTGCTTGTGTAACGGTAGCCAGCGAGTAGAGTGCTGCGCAGTGAGTATACCTCACTACCCCGTAGATTCTCAGCTTGAAGGGATTAGTCGGGTTAGTCGGGTTTTGGCCTCCTCGCTAGCACACCCGCCTCCCATCCCGAGGGTCGCCGGTTTGAGTCCAGTGGTAAACACAACGCAGAGCGGTTACACTTGCAAGGGAACATTTGCATTTCACACCTTCGAGTGGTTAGAAGTCTTACCTAGGAGTGGTCGCACAATGTCTTACCCCTCCCCATTGGTCCAGTGTGTGTCCTCAGACATGAGTTCATATTTTCCTTTGTCTCATGCGAGCGGTGATCCTGCCCCCCCCTCTTCTCTAGTTCCTGTAATTCTTTTGAATAGTCTAATAATAGGTCTTGCAGGATGCTAGAGAGAGAGAGAAAAAAAGTGCAGAAGAAAGTAAGTTAGATTAAAAGTTCATTTGGAATTCCAAGTACCGTTATGAAACAATCGTGATGATATACCAACAAAATACGTTAGACGTAAATAAAGAAGATGAAGAAATACGAACACATCAGCATCAGAATGAATTTTTCTTAAAAAAAAAAAAAAAGAGGGCACCAGTAGTCTGTTTTCGTTCGGACTCAGCGTTGGAATAATTGGATACTCCCTGCTCATATAGCTTTATTTTATCTTCATTATGAGAGCGCAAACAGTATATGAACGAGCGCAGGTACAGGAATCGCGTGTGTAAAAACAGAATCTGAGGTGTGAAAAATAATGTTGTGAATAAAGCTGTTATCACAAGCGTAGACAAGTTGTGACTGACCACAAACATGAGGGTCACATCCACATTTCAGTTTGCCCGCTCTCAGGCTGTGTCCCATCAGGGGTCAAAGTAACAAACATTGATAAAAATGAAGGTGATGAAAATGCATGTGAATTAAAAAATAGAGTAGTAAAAATGGATGTAAAATGAAAGACAAAGTGATAATTTATCAAGTGATTTGATTAATTTAAAGCCGATTCGATTACAACGGTCGTGATATGAGCGGTAATTCATCATTTTCATTCATGGCTCATTATTCACACCACAAAATTGCCATTTAACATTTAGGGAAAGTAGCCTCAAGGTGGAAGTAACAAAAATTAACTGATAAATATGGAGGTGATGAAAATGCATGTGAATGGAAAAACAGAGGGGTAAAAATGTATGTGAGCTGAAAAATAGAGTGATAAATTGTCAGTCGATTTGATGAACTCGACTAACATTTATCGCTTACAGCAAGTAATTTTCGTTACTTCCGCCCAAAATGTCACTCACAAACCACGCTCCAGAACTTGCCACCTTAATTTCAGTTTCTGAGCAGTGGCACAACGTTCTCAGCTCCCTTCAAGCTGAGAATCAAAAACTGGATCAGTTCGTCAATGGGCGTGGTTTGTGAGTATATGATGGTATACTCACCCTAGTATACCATATTGCAGAGCTGTGGACTCGACTCATCTGACTTGGACTCGAGTCAGAATCGAGTCAAGATTATGATGACTTCAGACTTCACTCGTCAAAATTAAAAATGACTTGCAGCTCGACTTTGACTTCAATACTTGTGGCTCAAGACTTCACTCGGACTTTCCTCTTTGATTTCAAATGATTTGACATATTTCATAGGTAATATATTAAATTGATTCATCTTATCAAAAAAGTGTGCAGCTATTTACTGATATTCTTGCCACACGGGACTTCAAAACACAGATGATGTTGCATGCGCAGCAGAGAGGCACTGGCGCACAGATAAGAAAATGAGACATCGGATCATTGCATTCGGTTTTAAAGACGACGCTGTTGTAAACAACAAACAGATGGCAATATGTGAAACACGCATGATAAGAATTATGGGTGGTAAAGCAACAATGTCTAGCTTTGTTGGACAGTTAAGGCGTCTTTTGTGTCTTTTGAATCGCCTGTCTGCCGGTGTTTCCTTTTGTCCTCCTTTTTGGACTTGGGGGTCCTCCTTTTGGGGGTCAGGACAGTGGCCACCCTGTCGCGCACCAACGTCTGACACACTTTTGTCCAATTTGATTTTTTGTAAATGTAGTGGTTCATCCTGAGCTAGCGGTATGCTTACCCTGAAATCCATACTGTAAAAGCAACTCGCCTCACTCACTCACTCATTACCTCACACAGGCAAAAATGCAAGAGCATGAAATTAGTCGAGGAGTGCACAATGACTTGTTTAGGACTTGACACATAAGATTAAGCACTTGGACTTTACATTGGACTTGGTAATCATTATCTTGGGACTTGCTTGGGACTTCTCTGAATTGACTTGGTACTTGACTCGGGACTTCATAGTTCACTTGAGACTTACTAGTTACTTGCCAAACAATGACTTTGTCCCACCTCTGCAGTATAGTATGCAAGTATGAGACCTTTCATACAGTGTACTACACAGTCACATGATTGTTGCTGTCCGCCATGTTTTTTAAAAAATTTGGAAAATTGGAAACCACCATTTTGCATCATGGGATGTAGTAGCCGACGAAGTGGCCTCTGGCTGTGTACTGGAAATTTTTGCCAGAGTAGTACATCATCCGGGTAACTGTCGTGTACTACAAAACTTTTATTTTTCATGTATTGCGTACTACTCAATACTTTTCCGCCAAGATCAGTATTGGAGCACTGTGTAGTATGGCATTTCGGACACAGCATCACTTTAATTTTGTGACCTCATTCAAATTTTCATCTGCTCACTCTCAATTTATTTTTCCAACCGGAAAAATGTCATGGATTAGGCTAAGGCTTGACAAGACGATCGCCCTGCGTATTGACTGCACTGCATCTTAAGAAATGCCGCTAGATGTCGGAAGTGCAACCTCACTAGGATATATTACTGAAATATATATTAGTATATACTCACTAATATATAAAGGATTAGTGAAATACGTCGGTTCGTAAACTAGCTGGCAACTGTGCTGTTGCTGGTTTGCACATCTGCTGGCTGTTAGCTTTAGACAAATACTCCTTAATGCCTCTTTAAAATTGCAGTTTTAGCCACTTTAATGAGGCTTGAAACTTGAAACAAAATGTATGTGTCACATGCACTGTGTGCAAGCATAAACATGTACTATGTGAAATATTGAAAAGTCACATTTTTTGTTGACTCAGTGGTGAAGCTGCAGCTGCTCCTGATTGCACCCCCTCCCCCCTTTCTTTTTAATTGAACAATTTTCCATATACAAACATCACAGCTTTGAAATCTTCACATATATCAGTAGGACCAGGTGCATACCAAAAAGACAGAAAAAAGACAAATCAAAAGAGACAAGAATGAAATATTATTAAACATAACAAAACGAGAGAAAAATAATAAATAATAATAATAAATAAGTTTAAGCCTAGGTAAAAGGCTCATTAATTGCATATTTTATGGTTATGCAAGTGTCCTTTGCTTGGGGTCAAAGTATAGGGTGGCCAGATGCAAACAGACCAAATGTGGGAGGAGTAGTAAGTTTGTGTGGGACAATGTGGGACATGTTACCAACACTAAGAGGTAACCTAAAACTTTGATATAATGTCTGTCTAACCGAATAAGAAACATTTGTATTCTGCCTTTCGGCTCGTAAACACCTGTACTGTACTTTGTCCACTAGTTGATTCCACAGCACACCAGTTAGACCATAAAAGATGCAGTCTACAGCTTTTGCTACATGAAAGATATGATGAGCACAGTGCTATTTGTCATCCCAAAGGCACTAATTTTGCAACATAACATGTCTTTATTGATAGACATCCAACATGCACTGGCCATTTAAAGCCCATCAAAAGCAACTGTCCTTAAGCAAAGCAGCAGGCATTATGCAGGTCAAATCTTTCAACCAAATCCAGCTACAACATAAATAAGGCCCAAAATATTATATAAAATAAAACAATTTCAATGCAAATCATTATATCAAACCTAAATCTCTACTGGATGAATATCATAGTCAGAGGAGATAAAAGAACATTTTCTTTTCTTTGTGGCCATGATGTCACCTGGTAGCTTTTACCTTTTACCTGTAAGTTTGGTTTTTGTGATGTAGCAGAGGAGTTCACCCGCCCCACATCTGCACAGTTTGATTGACGGCTATCACAGCCTCTTGATGGCTGCCCTCGCCGCTCTCTTCTCAGCCATTGAATGAAAGCGAGGCTTTTAGAAAAGCTTCGCTATATTGCATTTATATTAGCTGGGCTGCTGCTTTTGACATAGCACTATTAATTAGAGTAGAAACTATGCCACAACAGCACAGGCTGCTCATGTGCCAGGCGCATAAAAGAACTATGTGTTCACATTTCTAACAACTCAAAACCAAATGACCAATGAAAATGCAGCACATTATGTCAATATGTGGGGTGCACACTGAGGACAAGGGTCAAACCGCTGTGCAGTACAGCGCAAAGCAGGGCAGCTGGTCACCCTATCAAAGTACCATAAAAGTTTTATTTATTCATTTATTTTTGCTTGTTTGTTTTGAATGTTTCTCCTCAGTAAAAGACATGTCCCCATTTTCAAACCACCCACTCAGAATCTAAAGTTGAGTCCTGTCCAGTCAGTTTTGTGTGTGCGAATGGCGTAGTGTGAAAGTTTATGGTGAAACACACACACGCACGCACGCACACACTCACACACACACACACACACATTTTGTATGTCTGTGTCAACGGTTTTACAAATGCAACACTTTTTTTTTTTTTTTTTTTGACAAGTATGCAACAACACACATCATTTGTTCATCACAGGACTTTTGGCACTGTTGTTCCGCTTGTATGAGTTGCAAATGCAAATGCCCTGATTTTCTCACAAATGGCCTGAGCACCAAAACAGCAGGTGGCGCCAAAGGGACATCTACCTTGCATTCGGCTCATTTAGACTCGCAAAGGAGTTGCCTCAGATTTCTCTGGGAGGTATTCCAGAAAGCCGATTTAGTGAAAACTCGAAAGTGGTAAACCTCCTAATAGAAAAGTCTTATTGCTTCACTCTCCTAGCAAAACAAAGCCATATGACTCTTCTATTATGAGCTTTGCTACTTGCTGTCTGTTAACTTTCTGAAATACCCCCCAGATCAGTCAGAGCGCATCAAAATGGTGTTTCAACATGAGCAGTCAGCAGGTGGGTTAATGGAGCATTTCAGAAAATTAAACTGCCTTGTTTCAGTTCTTTTACTCTGAACAACAGCTTCAGCTTCGGCAAAGCTTGGTATGTTACTTTATGCAAACATTTCTTGCTGGTGATTTGTATTGTGAGGGATTCTTCTTAATCAAATAGTGAAAATCAGGGTTTTTATTTCCTTGAGGCGATAAGCATATATTTTGCAGTGAAGAATCAGTTCTGACCCACATGATGTGGGTAAAATGGCATATGGAGTTTATCTGTCAAAATTTAGGCGGGGGATGAGGGCTGCACACTCTAGAACAGAGAAAGTTTACTGAATTGCAACTTTATTTCTTGGAATTCCAATTTCATTTCTTGGAGTTCCAACTTTATTTCTCACAACTCCAACTTCTCGCAATTCTGACTTTTTATCTCCAAGTTCTGCCTTTTTTTCACAACTCCCACTTTTTTTCTTGCAATTCTGACTTTTTTTTCTTAATTACTGCACAATGCAGACAGACAGATGCAACTTTCCTGTTTTGTTCATTTTATTATATTGTGTTTGACCATGCTGGATGGTGCTGTTGTGACACTCAAATTTACCTTAGGATTAATAAAGTATTTCTTATCTTATCTTGTTAGCCTAAAGCATCCCAAGAGGTTCTCATCACTCTCTGAAAATAGATCTACATGGTCCTGGAAGATGCGCTCCCTGATCAGGGCACGATCTGCAACATCTTGAAGCAGCAGTAAATATGCCATTGACTGAGCAGGCCTAGGATCCAGAAACAGGCCTACTTTGGGCTTATAAATAGCATGATGAATCACAGATTATTGGATGGCATGGTTCCCAAATAACATAATTGATGTGAATTGAAGTGTTAGTGTAGTGTTTATTTATTTTAAAAGACCATACTGTTTTGTAAAATAATGAAAATAATTATTTAAAAATATTATAAACGATAAAAACATTATTGTAATTTAAACTGTATAATATTATACAACTGTAGAATTGAAGAAAACGCAATAAACAATTACTTTGTAAAACACATCACCACTCAAATGTGCCTAAGTGTAAGCTCTTGAGTGTGTGTAGATTCTGTTCTTACCTAAAAACAAATCTCAAATAAGAAAACATTTGTGAATGTCAGAATCTTCATGAAAACTGTGTGAGTGGGTTTTAAGAAGAAATTTTTTCTTAGAAACGGTTGGTGAATGAGGCCCATTGTTTTTGTATTTCAAAAGCTGCACTGTTTGTCCTAGTATTAATCGGTGAGGATCACCTGCTGACATTTTGTTTGTTTTATAGGCAATAATCTAAAGCAAACCCCAGCTGCCAACATGCAACATTATCTAGTAATTGTGCCTTGATAACGTAAGAGGACTAGTCTATCCACAAACATGATATCCTTCAACCTCACCTTCACTCTGGATTTCACGCTAATTGTTAGAACTGACTAGAGCTATATATCTTTTCAGGCTGTAATTTGATACATGCTTGAACATTCCTTGTGACAAAGGATAATTGGGTCATTAGTCAGACAGGACAGTCACAAATTTGACTAATTTTAAAATTCAATCCGTAAGTTTTAAAAGCTGAACAAAAGGCAGAGCCGTTACAGATATCCTCAGTCTCAGAACAGTTAGATAGCTAACATCTACATTAAGCTAACTCAGATTTTGCATTGAATCATTAAAGCAGGAGCAGAAGTGACGGCTCAAGCTACTTGCTGGTTGTTAGAAAAGAACTCAAAATGACCAGAAATAAAGTCAGAATTGCATCAGAATAGCTAGCTAAGATGAAAATGTAGGACAAATGTTATATCATGGCTAGACAAATATTATGCACAATTCCAGCAATATCTACCCAGATATGTGAATTTTTTATTGCCCTTTTTTCGCCTCATAAAATTGTTTGTATTGCGTTTGCCCAATTCTTTGGGTCTCTGCTTGGTACTGTGCCACCAGTACCCACGCTCAACTTGTGAAATAAAATACATGTCAATTTGATGTTTTGATGATGAATTTCTGTTTCCCTCCTCTCTCTTTTCTCTCAAGTCTTATTGTTCTTTGGTGCTCTGCAACCCACGAGCCAGAGTCTTCAGCAACTAAGCACGAGGAATAACAAAGATTCCTGGTACGTATTTAAATACAGATTACAGATAGTAATCAGAAGGTTTCATGTGTTAGAAATGCTAAAAATTAGAAATTAGAAATAATTTTGGATAATATATTATCCATACTTTCTATGAGATTTTATAATTATCTGAAGTTATACCGTAATGTCATTAAGTCTGCGATAATTTTTACTGATGAATGACAATGCTAAATTCTTGCTCACTTACAGATTCAGAGATGAGAAATTTGCGTGACAGAGAATTTTATCTCTCGATCATTGCCAGCTCTTTGTGCCTGGTCATAATTCTGAAGAAAGCTAAGCCAAATGATGGTGCTATCTCAAACAATGACCAGAGAGAAGTCGACAGGAGACCTAGCCGCCCAGCTGCAGTCCAGAGTCCAGTAACAACTTTTCAGCAGTTATCACAGCCTTGTGAGCGAAATGAGTCTGCAACCAACGTTTCTGGTTTTTCTGAATTACCTCAGAACATCCAAGACTTCCTGTTCTACCGTCACTGCCGCCATTTCCCAATGCTCCTGGATGTTCCTGATAAGTGTGGTGGGCCCCAGGGATCTGCAGATGTCTTTCTCCTTCTGGTCGTTAAAAGCACTCCTACTAACTTTGAGCGTCGTGAAGTGCTACGGAAAACCTGGGCGAAGGAAAGACGGCATAACGGTGTTTGGGTTCGCCGAGTTTTCATATCTGGCACTGTTGGCACTCACCACGAGAAACGCAGGATGAATAGACTCTTGAGGCTGGAGAATGAAGAGCACAGAGACATTCTCCAGTGGGACTTCCAGGACACCTTCTACAACCTCACTCTTAAACAGATCCTGTTCTTGGAGTGGATGGAGAAGCGCTGCCCAAATGTTCGCTTCCTCATGAACGGCGACGATGATGTTTTTGCCAACACAGACAATATGGTGGAATATTTGCAGAGCTTGCCTGGAAATGATGGTAGCAAACACCTATATGTTGGATACTTCATTGAAAAGGCAGTAGCAATCAGAACTCAAGGGAGTAAGTATTACATCCCGGTTCAGGTCTATGAATCAGATTTTTATCCCCCCTACTGTGGTGGTGGGGGCTTCCTCCTCTCTGGCTTCACTACCAGAATAATCTACAATATGTCCCAATCCATTATCTTAATACCCATTGATGATGTTTATCTGGGCATGTGTCTGGAGAGGGGTGGTCTCCGACCAGAATCCCATTTTGGAGTCAGAACACTTGGGCTGCACATTCCATCCAAAAACACTGATGCATATGATCCTTGTTTCTACAAGGAAATTCTTTTGGTGCACAGATTTCTCCCTCACCAGATTTTTATCACGTGGCATGAAATACACAAGCCAAACCTGAAATGCAGCCCAAGGCCTGCTGGTTAGAGAAGCAAGCCTGTGACCAAAAGGTCACAGAGATTTCATACACGAACGTCATTTTGAAATTGCACAAGCTTCAAGACTGCCACCATCGTGCCAGTGCCGAAGCACTCCACTGCTACGGCCCTGAATGACCTCCGCTCACTTGCACTCACACCCATCATTGCTTTGAGAGACTGGTTCTATCACATCTGAAATCCTGTCTGCCCACTACGCTGGACCACCATCATTTTGCCTACTGCACCAACAGGTCAACAGTAGACACCATTTCCATGGTACCCCACTCTGCTCTGACCGATCTGGACAGTCCCAGCTCTTACGTCAGAATGCTGTTAATTGACTTCAGCTCAGCATTTAACACTGTGATCCCCTCCAGGCTGATCTCCAAGCCTAGCCAGCTCAGTATTAGCACATCCCTCTGCAATTGGACTTTGGACTTGCTGACTAACAGACTCCAATCTGTTAAGAGACAATCTCTCCTCCTCCACTCTCACACTGAACACCGGCGTGCCACAAGGCTGTGTGCTGAGCCCTCTTCTGTTCTCCCTCTTCACCCACAACTGCGTTCCTACACATGGTTCTAACAGCATAATCAAGTTTGCAGATGACACCACAGTGGTAGGCCTGATCAGAGGGGATGATAAGATGTTCTAAAGGGACAAGGTCCAGCACCTGGCCTCGTGGTGTACTGACAGCAACCTGGCCCTTAACACCCAGAAGACCAAGGAGATCTCTGTAGAATTCAGGCGAGCTAGGAGCCGTGCACACACCACCCCCATCTGCATCAGCAGAGCTATAGTGGAATGTGTATCAAGCTTCAAATTCCTTGGCCTCCACATCTTTGGCAACCTGACTGATCAGGACTGCAGACTGCTATAAAGGACTGTAAAGACAGCAGCAAAAATCATTGGCACAGAACGACCACAACTTCATAACATCTATACCACTTGCTGCAAAAGGAAAGCCCAAAACATCATTAAGGACACCAGCCACCCCGCTCATGTTCAGTAGCAGTGTATAGTGGTTCTGATAGAAGAAGCCAAACAATACTTGCCATCGTAATGATATGATATGATTGGTAATATAAATATTAGGCTACGGTGATATGTTTGACAACACCGGTGTGTCTAATCGGTTCACAGTATGATAATTACGTGTTTAATATTGTCAGTTTTGTTGGCCAAATCAAATCAAGTCATTACTCACCACAAAACAAAGAAAATGTGTTTCAAAGCCCAAACTAAGAATGACATAATCCAGGTAACAAATGTCTTGTAATGCATGCTAGGTAGCACTGAGGCTATAAATGAAGATGACATGATTTGAGGACCATTATACTTGCAAAGGTCTTACAAGGTTTTAGTTTATGCTGGCGTACAAAACTAAAATTATAAATGCTTTACCTGTCAACTACAGAATGGGATGTTATGCCTGGCCAGTTACTTATCTCATGTACAACGCAGTCTGAACACTGGATACGAGGCTACCTCTTCATAGCACGGTGGTTGCATTAAAAATCTATTTTATGCATATTGGATGATTGAATTAAAAAAAAAGAACATATATATATATATATATATGTGTGTGTGTGTGTGTGTGTGTGTGTGTGTGTAGCCCCAGCCTAGCCTATTTGCTCAAATGGCAGCTTAACAAAATCATTTTGCAACGAAAAATCCAAGTCAACATCCATGTCTTACTACTTTGACCAACTACTCTCTGTTTGAAATTCAGTTTAAAAGCTTCTCATGTCAGACGGTCATGATTTGCAAAGACAATGGCAGGTTGGATTCCCTCACCCTCCCACTGACAATTTGCTGCGTATTTTCATGGAAGCCAAACATTCGTGGGCTTCATCTACACACCCACTGGGCATTTTTTTCCTCAGAACAGTATAACTCTCAACAGTGACTAGCTAAAACAAAAAAAAAAAACGTGAGAGGAGGCCAAGTGGGCGTGAACCAAGTCTGGCTTCCCCTTGGCAACAGGAAATGTATATGCAAGCCTACTGTAAAGTGAGAAATGTACAACGATATGACAATAAAAATTTTTCCTGTCGCCATAGTCACCGTAAAAATATAAGGTAGGCCACATAATCAAAACTGGAATATAATCACATGAAAAGTTTCGTTAAGATGTATTTCACGTGTTGTTATTGTTACTATAAGATTATAGTAACATCTGAACAGACATGGTTCAGATTAAGAGAACTGTTTAACCTGACTGTCACAGCTTGCACCTTGTTTTGGACTTTTGTTTTGAAATGCTCCTGTTCCGTGTCTGTCTCCGCCCCTCACCTGATTCTGTTTATTCTATTTATTAACCTCGTTTTACCCCTGTTAATATCTACCATCATGGTTCCCCCAGTTTGGTTCTCCTTTTGTATTTAAGCCCTTGTGTTTTGACCTGTCCTTTGTCTATCGTCATTTGTGTTTGTTTGAAGACACTGTTTGGCTTCACTGTTTGTCTCCAGTTTTAATTCCTGTTTGCACCTGTTTACTTGTCTACTGTTTCGTAATTAAAGTCCCCCTTTTTGTTATCACATCCACCGTGTCTTGCATTTGGGTCCAGCTCCACTGCACGCCTGACAGAATGATAGACCACAACATGGACCCAGCAGACACTTCCGTTTCCAGGGCAGAGATGACTCCGGCTCTTTACCAGGGTGCGGCAGGGCTCCCTCTCTCTGCAGGGTTTTTTTGGGGGCGGCTCCCAGCCCTAGATCCAGGCACCACAGGGACTGAGTGGCTCTTGAAGATGTCGGGAGGTTCCTCTGCCCAGCGCGCCATGGAGGTTCCGCTGCCCAGCTCCCTAGCTGACATCTTGCCTGTTCCCGAGTCCGCTCCGTTTCCTGTCCCAGTGCCTGTTTGGAGAGTCAGCTCCATTCCCTGTCCCAGTGCCTGCCACTAGGTCATCCCAATCAATAAATATTTGACTTTAACTTCGTCCATGTTATGTGGTGATTGTGTATGTTTGTGCGGTGAATGTATATGAACAGTTCGTGCCTGCAAACAGTCCATACGTGATGGAGAGTTGATCCGTCACATCCATATAAAAAACACTGCTGGAGCATCAAATCACACACCACCCATCTCAGTAACAGCTTCTTCCCACAGGCAGTCAGGCTGCTGAACAGCTGATGCAAGCATATGCACCGGCCATTGTTGTTGCATAATATGTAATGTTATTGTGTACTGTATATTGTGTATATAATGTGTAGGTCTGTAGTGTCCCTCTTTGTTGGTTTGTGATGGTGTGCCCTTTATATTAGGGCAGAGATAGACAGGACACAAGTATTCCATTGTATTTTTAATAAACATGACAAGATCATTTCTGAAATGTGTGTACGCAGGGTCTAAAGTTAGCACCCGCCACTTGCCAAATGCAAATAAAAATCCAGGTTGGCGAATAAAATGAATGAGGTAAGTCGCCACTGGCGGGTTGCTGAAACAGGCCTGAAATAGTTTTGGTTTGGACGTAGAACATTTGGAAAACAGTATGAAAACAATGTGTGTATCTTCATTTTCAGATTTACCTGGCTTAGTGTGACCACAGCCTAATTTTGATCATTTTGAGTATATGTAGTTGAGTGTTGTTTGCAGAGTGTGTGTATTAGGTGTACTATCAATTAACATTTTAAAATAAAAGTTGAGTCTCCTGACAACAGCATCTGAAATTTTGATTATTATAGTTCCCTTTAAAAAGGTCAATCGATGAGTAATTACATTGTTTTTAATGACATCATATCTTATGCAGTTCTATGGCCAGTTGAAAAATTTTTTGGACAGTAAATTTTGTCAGTTTACCAGCCAGTGGCAGATAGACCAAAGAGTTCATTTTGGACCCAGTGTGTACGTGTGATTCAGAGAAAATGAGCGTATTCACAAAAAACATGTGTACACCACTCCTAGATGTGAACTATATAAATCACAAATGATCTTGAAACTATATGCAACTGAATGGTTTTAGATCTCCACCTTGTAAACACCCCCCAATTAATGTCACTCGGATGTAAAGGAGCTCGAATCAAAACCCAAATCCTCTACTTAATGCTGTAAGAAAAATGTTTTTTTTCCAAAATAGAGCTTCTGTTGGCGGAGCTGCCTATCTGAGGCCGTCCTACAGTCATGAAGACATCTTGCTGCATGAGTTAAGGGTGTGTGTGAATAAAATATTTTGGGGAAAAAAGTGAATTTATACTTTGATTGTTGTCCAGTGACATTCTTACCTGTTGGAATAATATGTGAATCAACTGCCGTCTTCTCATGACCACTACTAGCCTACTACCAATAGTAGGCCTACCACTACTACTACTGCTACCACTAATAACAGTAATGATAATAACTAGAGATGCATTTGCACTAGAAAATATGAGTGTGATTGCGCCACAGCATCAGTTTTGCTTCGCGGAGCAAGAGACCATTGAATCCAACTATCGACTGCCGCAGTGTGAAAACCCTCATCACACTCATGCCACTAGAGACCTAAAACTTCCCCTATTCATTTTCAGTGGGAAAATAAGCAATTAAACACGGCAATTAAAGCATTAAGGCAGATCTGCTGCAGCCGCAATGGATATCGTGAAAACTGTGGGAGTAGAAACGGCACCAAAAGCGACAGTAGTAGTAATAATAATAATAATAATAATGATTATAATAATGATAATAATGATAATGATAATAATAATGATGATAATAATAATAAATATAGCTATAAGCAATAATGAGGGGGCCAAGCATGCTGAAGTAATTGTTGAACTGTCATGCAGACCTCAGGTTCAAAAAAGGCTTAAATACAAATAACAACCATGATTTTAGACCAAAGATGTGAGGAGTAATGATCAAAAACATTTTTTCCTCATTAAAGTCCCCCCGAGTGGTAAAATTGGGCAATTTTTTCTGGATTCCCTTTAAGTGGGGTCTTGAGTCAGTCCACCAAGTTTGGTGCAGATACTTCAAAGCGTTGCTGAGATATGGGCTCGCTTCCTGTTTGGTGGCTTTGCTGCTGATTCTGATTGGCTGTTATGGTCAAGTGCTTTGGACAATCCAAAATAAACATGATAGCTTTTGTGAGGCTTAGTCTAAAGATCATCTTTGACAAATTTGGGGAAGACTGGACAAAGTTTGTCCATGGAGTAGCGAAAAAATGCCACTTTTTTATAATATCCAAAATGACAGAAAATCCAGTGAGGCAGAAATTGACATCATTGAGTGCAATGAACTTCGGCTTGACGCAAAGAATCCAGCAGCAAATTTTCCTTATATGCTTCAAAAGAGTCATGTGTGAATGTGCCTCCAACTTCAACCCGTTGGTGGCCTAGAGTGTTTGGTGGGCAGATATGACACCTCCTGGATAGAATCAGGGTAGGAGCCCTAATCAATGCGCCAAATTTCATAACTTTTTATCATACAGTTCTAGGAAATCACATTACCTCCTGTTTGGTGACTTTGCCATTGAATACAATTGCAGAACAGGAAATGGAAACATGTCCAGACCTCAGGAACAAAAAAGGCATGACTTCAAATGACAACCATGATTTTAGACTAAGGATATGAAGGGTAATGAGCAAAAACATGTTTTCTTTTTTATTATAGCGCCCCCGAGTGGTAAAATGGGGCACTTATTTCTGGACTCCCTTTGGTAGGACTCTTGAGTCAGTCCACCATGTTTGGCACTGATACATCAAAGTGTTGCTGAAATATGAGCTCACTTCCCTTTTGGCGACGTTGCTGATGATTTCAATTGACACTAACGGACGAACGCTTTCGAAAATCAAAAATCCATTGTATAACTTTTGTGCAGTTTGGTCTGAACATTATCTGTGCCAAATTTGGTGTAGATTGGTCTGTCCGAGGAGTAGCGAAAAATCACTTTTCGATAAAATTCAATGTGGCAGAAAATCAAATGTGGCGGATAATGATGCCATGAATGTATTGTATTTGCCTTGACCCAAGGAATCCAACGGTACCACGTTTTTGAAAATTGGACATATGGATCAAAAGTTATGTGCATAAATCTACTTCAAATTCGACTCATTGGTGGCGCTAGAGCACTCAAGCTGCAGACATGAAACTTGGTGAGGAGAATCAGGGGACTGTACCTAGTCAGTGTGCCAAATTTCACAACTTTTACCATACGGTTCTAGGGGCTGCCATGGACACCCTAGCCAGAAGAAGAAAAAGAAAAAGATGATGGAAAAAAGGTAGAAACACAACAGGTGCCTATGCAGCTTCACTGCTTGGCCCCCAATAATAACTAGAGGGGCACTCAGAGAGCACAGACTCCCTGCAGGGCCAATAGTCCACTCTTCTATTATATTTGGGGGCCATCATCTTTTTCTTCTTCTGGCTAGGGTGTCTATGGCAGCCCCTAGAACCATATGGTAAGAACTTGAAATTTTGCACACTGATTGGGGACAGTCCCCTGATTCTCCTCGCCAAATTTCACATCTGCAGCTTGAGCGCTTGAGGAAGATGTACGCACACAACTTTTGAACCGTATGTCCGATTTTCAAAAAAGAGGTACCGTTGGATTCATTCAACACACTCATTAGGTCATTATCTGCCATATTGGATTTTCCGCCATATTGGATTTTATCAAAAAGTAATTTTTCACTATTCCTCAGACAAACTTTGTCCAATCTTCACCAAACTGGGCACAGATGATGTTCAAACCAAGCCTCACAAAAGTTGTGCAATGGATTTTTGATTTTCAAAAGTGTTTGTCCGTCATAGCCAATCGAAATATGTGGCAAAGTTGCCAAACAGGAGGTGAGCTCATATGCTAACCCACCTCTTAAGGAAGGTTTCTGTCAGCCAGTAATTACCATTTTTGCCTGGTAAAATTTATAAAAAAAAAAAAAGATAAATTAAAAACTTGCTGGTCAAAATGTCCAGTAATAATGCTCATACAATTAAGACGACGCAGTGAGCTTGTCTGGAGGAGGAGAGAGTGACACAGTTTACGCGCATTGCAAGCTGCAAAGACACATGACACATACGGTGGGCTCCCATTGCAGCGAATTTCGCTTTGCTTTTATTCAGGTTGTACGGGGGCAAAATTCTCTCTGATTGGGTGAAATTGGAGCAAATACGATGAAGCAAGAGAAAATGAGATAGCAAATCCTCAACTTTATGCAAATGAGAACGACGTGAGAACCAATCAGTTCAGTGTGTGACAAAAGCACGAACATCAAATATACTGCCAAGCTACTTATATAGACAGGTCAGTAGACGAAAAATAATCCCCTAACCCTAACAAAATTGATAAAAAAAAATTGATCTTGTTTTTTCAATTGATTTTGATACCTTTAGGTATGCTTTATAATACACTAAAATTCTAGTAAAATGTACTACTACCTGTGGAACTACCTGTGTATTACCATGTACTACTGCCTGTGGAACGTGTCAACATGGAAAATGTGACAATCCGCACAACAACTTTCCTCTAGAGGCGTCAGAGGATAATGATGAATAATGATTCATTGTATGTTTAAAATCAAACCATGGACTGGTGAATCTGGTTTACTGGATTATCTTATTAGTTTACAGATTAGATTTGTCAATAAATATTTAAATGATTAACTGATGACAATTTAACTTTAACTACATTTTGAAACTCCTGAACAAAGAACTCTCTGGACAAGGAACCCCCTGAAACAAAGACATATCAGCGTTTATGATGTACAGTTTTCTTGTCCCCATTACAGTAATTACCATTGTGTCTAACTAAAAGTGTGGTGATAAAAAGAGAAAAGTAACCATTTCCTAGCAGTACACAGTCATATTCCCAGAGTACCAACACTTATTTACAGTCACACCATTCATTTCACTGGCATGCTATCAAGCATGGCAACTCATATAAGGCTGAGCAATATACCTGACCTGTTTCGATATGTGTACGTTAAGCCAAAAAGGCCAGAAAAAAGAACCTTGCAGCAGCGGAAACGTGACATTTCTAACAAACGCTTGCTCAAGTAAGCAATTTGCTTCTTTCTAAACAGCTTTGGTGGTTAATTTACCATTTTACAGAGAAATTAAGTCAAACTCAAATCAAAGATAAGAAAGAGTGAAAAAATTGCAGCTCACAAGGAATTTGGTTAAAAAGAAAAGGCGGGGGGGGGGGGGGGGGGGGGGGGGGGCATCATGTAGACCAATCATTTGTAACTAGGTTTAGATTCAAAAATCTGATCTTTCAACTGAAGTTTTTTTTAGTGTTTTAACTAGTGATAACAAGCAAGTTATTTCACTGTTTGAAGTCTGCACAACAAATCTGTTCCCGTGTGTGTCTCAGTGTGTCTCAGACCAATCTAACTGATTTAAATAAATGTCCTCTGCAGATTCTGCGTCACTCTCAAACTGGTCTGGGAATACGTTTTGTTACATGGGGACTGGAAACATGGTTCCTATGGGTCCTTGAAATCCTTGAAAGTTTGTGCATTTGAGAAAAAAAAAAAGAAAGTTTTTGAAATCAGACATAAATAGATAAGGGGTTATTGAAAGTGCTTGAATTTATATATCTTGTTCAAGAACAGAATATGAAGTCCTTTTGATTCTTTTTTTTACTTATTGTTAGTAAATAGGCTAAGTTCCGCTGTCTGCATGTGTGTCTCCCGCTGTCTGTGTGTCCTTGTTTCATGCACCTTCTGCCTCGAGAAAGTGTGATGGTCACATGTGTGCATGAGTGACTGAAGTTGAATGATGCAGGTTAAACAGCAGCAAGCAAGCAAGAAAGCTAACGTAACAGTAATTAACCTTGATCCTTGTCTCAAACTATGCCGTGTTGGGTCCTTGAATTTGAGGAAACTGGTCCTAGAAAGTCCTTGAAAAGTCCTTGAATTTGATGTTTAAGAAGGTGTGGGAACCCTGCAGGAAATGAACCAGGGAAGTGGCAATGCAAGTGTTAAATATTACCCACCAGACCAAATGGATAATCTCAAAAAGCAGGAGTATTTGTCTGGAGAGACCCAACAAAATCTTTGATTGACCAACTTTAAACACAGGTGAATTCAAAGGAATTCAAAAGTAATGAAAAAGTACAAGCGAATCAAACAGAGAGGGTAGAAACCACAACAAAGAACTAGCAGGGTTAAGGAGGTTTGTGTTGTGCTTGAAAACTTGGTTGAGCCCACGATAAACCCAGAGCAGAACTTAAATAAACACAAACAGAAAAATGCAACTATACAGACGGAGAGTATAAATTAAGGAGAAGCGCGCAAACATAAGGCTGCATCGCCCTCTTATGGTCATTGAAGGTAGTCTCAGCTGTACACCTTAATAATGTATTGGGTTGCATTGTGAGGTGTTTAGAGGTGGAGCTTATCATTCTAGAGGGCTGACAAATTCAAGCATGTTCCAACTGACTAATGGGGTTCAAAGTTACTTATTGGTTATCCACTCTCCCTGCTGTAAACAGGCCCAGAGGAGTGCCACTATTTACAGGCTATTTAATGTGTACCTTTATCTGTGGCATCCACCTGTACAATGAAGCACAGTGAGTATACGATACTGGTTTGTTTCCTGAGTTTCCTTGTCTTTCTTCAAGTATCATGGCAAAATAGAAGCAATTAGAGGTCAAGAGTTAAATACATGGTTTAGCACTTTGTCGGCAGTGCGCTCTTAACCTGGCTGTGTCAGTCATATCTACATAGTAAATAGTGCCTTTGTTTTTGTTTTGTTTTCTTTTGTTTTTTACTTAAGGACTAAATCTGACTCAATATTTTCCCCTCTGTCGTTCCTGTCTTTTTCACGCTCTTGTCTTGTCCTTGCCAACTACTCAAATATATCTTTTTGACAGGGTATAGTTGTCCTGCTGACAGGATCTCACAGTTAGATGTCACAAAACAAACAAACAAATAACAACAACAGCAAAAACATTCAATATGTAAAAGCTTAAAATTGCTATTGTTCTTTTTTTCAATTCTAATGTGCCAGTTTATATAACTCATAGATTATTTAATAAAGAGAGCAAACCCGTGAATACAGAGCAAGACCAGCAGCAAAGCGGATTTCTCAAATACAGACAAACAAACTAAGCAAGAAATCCGTGTTTAATATGCGCTGTGTACCTCAGAAAGGAAAAAAGCGTTTAAAATTAATTCATAGACCGGCCTAAGGCTCAGTCATCAACCTTTTACATCTATGATTGTCTTCAATTCAGAGTATTGTTTAAAATGACGGAACACATCTAAACATCCAACTCTAAATTTAGTCAATGTATCAGGTCACTTGGTAAATGTGAAAGTATTTGCATTGTTCGTGGCAAATGTGAAGTGTACTTAATTTACTGACCGACAGGTGTTCTGTCGAGTTGTGCTACCTATAGATATGTGCTACTTAGTGGCCCCAAGCTTGGGCTCTGTTTTCATACCTATAAGTCTGTGCAACCTTGCTGTCGAGCATATGCCCCAGACTAGCTGATCGTGAGCAATATCTTAAGAATCCTTTTTATTGCGCCTTTTGATCTGTAAACATGTACATATTTGCATGCAGGCTACACACGGCCTTTTCTGTAGAATGTGGAAATTAGCTGCTAATTGCGTGCAGGTGTGTTATCTGTTAAAAAAAAAAAAACGTAGTTCGTTATCAATGTTAATTTCGTCGGTGAAGACTGTGATGAAACATATTTGTCGGCAAACTTTATGGAGATCATAGAGTATCAAAACATACAACCCATATTTTACAGGGTACATGGAGTGAGTGTAATATAAAGGGATTCTGTGCTGGGAGCATTATTTGATTGGGGATACTGATCTATTCGAAATGCGCTACCCCTAAAATCCTCAATAAAGATAACAGAATATCAAAATATGCTCCCCATACCAAAAGTACACTTACCCCTGTTTGAGTATATAAAAATATGCCCCCCATACTCAACGTAGCCTACACGTACCCCTGTGTGTAATAATAATAATAAAACGAAAACATAAATACAGATGTCACAATACTGTGAGAATTATACCTTTCTAGGATATACACAACTGGAAAGGGAAACCCATAAGATAGCATTTTTAGATAGAGTAGCGGAAATCAATAGACTCTGCTATCGATTCGCATGCACTGTAAAACCTTTTACTGTAAATTTAGTTATTAACTGGCAGCAGCTTAGCCTGCAACGCACTGTATTTTTTACAGTTTCTAACGGTATTTTAGAATTTCAGTATTTTACTAGAAATAATTGTTCTTTACTGCAGTTCTTTACTGTATTCTTGTCAATTTACAACACAATACTGCTCGCAGTTTTGTCAGCAAATTGTCGTATATTTACAGTATGTAAACAGTATTTGAATCTACAGCACGTAGCTTGTATTTAATTATACAGAATATTACTACTACTACTACTGCTACTAATTATAATAATAATAATGAAAAATGAAAATGGGACAGTATTCCTTTCAAATATTTATTGAAATAAAAACATTTCACCCGTTTGGCACAAACAACAAAAACTGTGAATTTAAAGCATGGTTCTAGAAATGTCTTAGATAAAAGTCCCGTATGGCTCTTTCTGCCAGTTGTGGAAAACAAAGCACTAGGTTAGACTTACTATACCTCACTACATTAGTAAAGTTAAATTGTCTTCCAGCAAGAGCAGCAGTGTTGTCTGAATGTTAATTTAAACTGAGAAAAAATCTGATATGCACTCATTTTAGCTAGCTACATCACTGCAGATATGAAGATTTTCAACGGCTATAACACTGTTCTAAATGGCAGAAAGTTCCACTGGAGAAAGTCTCACAATTTTTTTTTTTTTCATAACATTCTGACGCTTTGAGGCAGAATAAAAATGGTGACATACGTTACTCAGTGGAGGTTGCCTCAATGCAGCTCTGGAAGTCTGTGAAAAAAGGCTGTGCAGGTTGTAATGTGGCTGTGCCTTTGGGGCAACAGAACTGGCTTGCAGATATGCTCCAAGGTTGAAATTTTAAAAAATGCAAGCTGCAAAAACAAACTTTTGCAAGAAAAGAAAAAGATCGTTTATGTCGGTTAAATTTAAAATCCCGCACCTTTCTTTTACCTTCCCAAGATGCTTCGCTGTTTACAGTAAGGTTTGGAGTGAATTCTTGTAATTAACGGCATTCCCTTAAAGTGCTGTAATCACGGGTTTTTTTCCCTCCCAGATTGCAGTTCAGTTTACAGTACAACACTGTACGACATTAATACAGCAGAATACTGTTCAGATTTCACTGTAAATTAACATCAAAGTTTTACAGTGTACAGTAGCATTTTTGACAAAGCAGCACAGCTCGACACAACACCGGCGGTAGACATTCTGGAGCAGTTACAAAAACTGGACACCTTTTACAGGTTGTCTTGCAAGAACACCATTTAATATTTATAACTGACAAATACTCCTGACGTGGCTGAGAAAGACTATGTAAACCCGCGATAAGTGGCTATTAAATTATCACCAAGCGAATGAGTAACAAGCACTCTGGAAGGAGGAGGAATCAGCATTTGTCACTCGAGCACCTGAGTACCGAGACAAAACCACATAAACCAATCAGGTTAACTGGTGAAAAGCAAGCTTCCCCTGAAATGGCAATCAGAAGCACAAGAAAGCGCACATAAAATTGGGCAGATGATCTACAAATTATTTTCATCTCAAGGCAGACTGGTGTTTCTATAGGTAGTGACAGCAGCGACACGAATAAGGTTAGTCAGATTTCTCTTATGAGTTCTATTAATGTCATTCATGACTTTGAGTCAGCTGTTTGATAGGCTCCCTATTTTCATTCTTCAAGCGTCCAGATTTGCATTAAGATTTGCAAGAATGCACAGTCCGTGACAGCGTAATATAACACGTTCCGCTCTCTTATTTCGAAAATAGATGCCACAACTGTAATTTAATATCCGTTCTGCCAGTCTTCTCGGTTGCTTTACAAACGTTACTACTGAAATCACTGTGAAAACTTTAACGACTGCTGGACGGCACTCAGGGGATCAAGTATGAAAAGTGCGTACAAGCACTGAGTATCATCAGGTGGTACCTTCGAAAACTCGTGGTTGCTTGAAATATTAAACCCTTAATATCGGTTTCTGCCATATTACACAGTTTGTCTTCTGTTACCTGTTAACACGGTCATAAGCGTTGTTGAACACGGGGATTCAATAACTTTAAGGACGCGGGAACAGTGGTTTCGTTTTTTGATATCTGTTAGGTTAATAAGAAATATGTTGTCATCTGTTGAAATGTAATTGTCGATCGAAGGTACTATTAACGGCAAAAAGAACTGTTGCTTTATATGCTGCATTGTAAAAAACGATATGCTGGAACTACATATATACATATATATATATAGAGAGAGAGAGAGAGAGAGAGAGAGAGAGAGAGAGAGAGGCAACTATATTACACGCAATAATATTAAGCAAATATAGTCTTTTTTTTTTTAAGTAAATATACTCAAAATAAATCATGTAAAATGACCCAAATTATTTGAGTCATTTTCAGTGTCCCTCAAAAAATAGCGTAAAAGCTACTAATGAAAATCAGTATCAAATGAGTCAAGCAGATTTTCTTGGTTTCATAGAACAAATGTTGTTAATTTCACAGGATTTCTTTGAGTACTTTCACTTAATAAAATCACATGTAATATTGTTGCCTCACTTTTTTAAGTAGTTATAACATAGTACTTTTTTACAGTATACACCATTGTTTAAAAGGAGTTTGCATGCATTTCATTTCTTGTACGTTTGTACTGTAATTAACTGGATAGCATTAAATAAAAACATGACTAAATAGAAATTTAAATAAAAAATTAGGTCTTCATAGGTTTAACACCCACAAAAAATGCATACTGTACACAAAAAATATACAGACAGACTTTAGTCTTTATAATATATTGTTGTATGAAGAAAATTCAAAACAGCACGAACATTCATGAGAAAATAAAGCCGATGCCATACTTGTGACCTCACACCAAATCTTACTTAAGCTGGCCAACTTTTAAACTGTGGTATAAAGCAAACCGTTGTAGAACATTTAGCAAATACTGTCAATACTCATTTAAAAAATGCATTCATATTGCCCTGACACAAGTCTTGTGAAATCTTTAACTGGCCAACTTAGAATTTTAAACTGTGTTATAAAGCAAACAGTTGTAGCGTATAACATTTAGAGAAGAAGAAGAGGTACTTTATTTATCACACACACACTGAGCAGTGAGCAGTGAAATGGGGCCTCTGCATTTAACCCATCCTAACGCCAGTGAGCGCACGCACACACACACGCACACACACACACTATGATGTAGGCGCAGTGCGCAGCCACACGGGGTCCAACTCCAGGCTTTTTAGCTAGTGTCTTGGTCAAGGTCATTGACCGGAGCACTAATCCTAACATGCATGTTTTTGTGGTGGGAGGAAACCGGAGCACCCAGAGCAAAACCCACACAAACACGGGGAGAACATGCAAACTCCACACAGAAAGGACCTGGGAGGGTCGGGATTCGAACCCTTTTTGCTGTGAGGCGACAGTGCTAACCACTGAGCCACCGTGAAGCTGGTTCTCGGTGAGGTCTGTAATACACATGTGCAACATAAAAGAAAAATAGTTTAAGCAGATTTACTTCCCAACAGAATATGAGTACAATGATACAAAATCAGGATATAACTTACACTGTAACAAAGCAATTTAACAGAGGAACACTAAGTGAGCAAATATCTACTGGCCACCTTAGTATATGTTGATCACACCATTAATACTAATTATGCTTCATACACATTCTGAATGTTACTTGCAACAGAAATAGAAAGAAAAAACATTAGTGTACAACTCATAAACAATGTGCAGCCTAGTGGAAGATTCCATTTAATCATGAGAGAATTTAGAATGTCCAGCGTGGGCAAACCAGCATGAACATCAGTTCAGGCACACTGGGCTGTGAACATGCAAGCTAGTTGACATCGAACAAGGCTCTCACACATCTTTGCAAATGTTAATCCACACCTAAACAAATTCCCTTGCAAACAGCTATCTGAGTAACAAATACAGTAAACTCAATGTGTCATTAAATATTTTGTATTAATTGACAAACCGGGCTTACTAAACCTTAAGTTTGCATTATCAGCTAACTTTTTTGTTTTTCTTTGTAAGGAAGGATGGTTAGGGATTGGGGGACAGGTGGGTTCTAAAGAGGTGGGTTTTCAGTTTCTTGCGGAAGATAGTGAGGGATTCCGCAGTCCTAACTGTGTGAGGGAGGTCATTCCACCACCGTGGGGCGATGGCGGAGAAGAGGCGTGGTCGGGAGGAGCAGCTGCCGGGTTCCCGAAGTGAGGGGACCATCGGCTGACAAGAGGTTGTAGAGTGGAGGGTTCTAGTAGGGGTTATTAGGGACTGAAGGTATGATGGGGCGTCGCCTCTTGTGGCCTGGTAGGCCAGCACCAGTGTCTTGAACTGGATGCGGGCAGCTACCGGAAGCCAGTGGAGTGCAGTAAGCAGTGGAGTGACATGAGAGTCCTACATTTCAAAGCATAAAATACTTACCCTTAAGCCTTGGATTTGAACATGAAAGGTAACCTTAATGTGTCCATGGCCAATGCATATCTTACAGTTGGTAAGATCAGTTTACGCTAGATAACACCAGCTAGCGCTGCTTACTGTATTCATTTGATGCCCATTGTTCTATAGCTGCTGGTCTCAAATGGTCTGTTTTGTTTGAACTGGTATCAAATGGTCTGTATTGGTTGAACTGGTCTCGGATGGTCTGTATTGGTTGAACTGGTCTCAAAAGGTCTGTATTGGTTTTAGCTTGAGACAACTGAGTTCACAATGGTGTGTGAAATGTTACAGTTGGTATTTAAATGGATTAATTTCAGTTAGAGGAACCTGGAATTATACTGCATTTAATTTGTGTTGTAACAGTAAGTTAGTAAGTAAAGTTCTATGATTGCACACACATCCTGTGAACAGTGAGCATTTATCCTCTGCATTTAACCCACACACACACAACAGACGCAGGAGCAGTGGGCAGCATTCCTCTGCGCCCGGGGAGCATTCGGGTATTAGGGCATTGCTCAAGGGCGCAGACAGCCGTGGATGTTGGGCCTGGGAATTGAACCAGCAACCCTCCAGTCACAAGCCCGGGTTCTCTAACCTTTAGACCATGGCTACCCACTAACAGTTCACTTCCACCAGGTCAACACAGGCCGAGCTAGAACACACACACACACACACACACACACACACACACACACACACACACACACACACACACACATCTTTGTATACTGTAATCTATACATACAGTGTCAGATTCTAGGCTACTTAATAGGCCTAAATATGATTAACTAAGCATACAACAATCGCTGGTAATGGTCATAAGTACAATACAGAATTTCACTTTTAAAATCATACTTTGTCGTTCTTAATGGCGGTGACCTCCAATCCAGCGCTGCCTTTCAATTCAGTGATGCTGTTTCTGTCCTTATTAATAGCAGACATGACCAGTTACATCCTATTGGTTTCAACTGGGTGTAACTGGTGAAGCAGCCACTGCCCATGGCTCTGTTGGTATAAGTGGGTTTTAAATGGTTTCAACTGGTGTTCTTAACTGGGCAAAACATTAGAATCTGAAAACCCAATTGGAACCAACTGAAACCAGTACAGACCATTTGAGACCAGTTCATCCCAATAGACTAGCTACTGGATTTTCAACTGGAATTTCCACTAGGGTAGTGCTTCTCGTCTTCAACCAACGACGACTCCTTGCAGCTATCCATAGAAAATGAATTGTATCCGTCCGAGGTGGCGGGCCGGAGCAGTGGACATCGCACCTCAGCTATCCGAAGCCATGTGGAGCTTTGAGGAGATGCATTGTACTTTTTCATGAGAGAACCTAGTCTAAATGAAACAGCTTATCCACATAAAATATGCATGACAAATTGCCAAAGTCTGTCACGTTCACAGAACAAGTGGTGGATAATATTATTTTTAGAACTTAGCCTACCTCAGACAAAGTGGTTTTTTTTCTTTTTTTATTTTGTAGAACACAAAGTCATGATTTTATTATTTACGAAAGCATAGAGTTATCATGAGTTTGTCAAGATTTTTAATGAAATCTTGTTGCCTGCAGGATTCATTTTTACGGTGTGGCCCCTTTCCAGTCGACACCTTTAGTGAGTAAACGAGCCTTGAGCAGATAAGGATGTGTCTTTGGAAAATGTTTGCCTGGGAAGATTTGAGCACACGTTAACCATTAAACACCCTAAAATATGTAAGTTACCGACAACCAGATAACGCTTTGAAAATGTGTCATGAGTAACTGAGCTGGAAGAGTATGCCCAGATGCTCATAAATCACATCAAATGTAATTTCTCAAGTGCTTTCTATTAAGTTTAAGAGTTTATTTGTCATATGCAGGTTGACACAGGGTCAACGGTACAATGAAATGTGTGAGAAGAGAGAAACAGGTCAACTCAGCAATAAGAGCACAAGGAGTAGAAGAGCAAAACAGGGGATTAAGAGTAGGGGAATAAGGAGTATACTGAGAAAGAAAATATAAAAGAGAGGAGAAAATATAAAAGAGAGTTATAAATATATAAAAGGGGTTAACTATAAGAATATAAAAGAAAAATATAAAAATATTGCGCAATCCACTGTCCAAATATGCGCTTGGCATGCGTCCAAATCAAGCGAAGGATAGGCGACTCTCAACCCGAAACGAACTCTACCCAGAGACCAACTAAGAAATATAAATCATAAAAACGGACAGTAAGAAATGTAAATCAGTGAAAAGTTTCACAAAGTAGTCAACTTCTATCTAGATAGGTTTATCAATCTCGCACCCTTTCATGTACATGCAGGCATTTTGACTTGATATGTTTACAGTTACAACTGACTTTCATAGTGGAACCGCTACTCTCTGTAACTGACATTAAATCTGTCTCTGTGCTGTACCTGCCAAGTATTTAAAGAGGTATGATGGGCGATGAAGAGGACAATGACGACAGTTGACCTGCTCTGTGGGCACCATACAATACTAAAGCTCTTTCAAAATTCTCTGATTAGACCTTGTGATCTGCAAAACTCAAGTCAGACTTGAATTTACAGTGGGTTTTTTGTTTGTTTCTTTGTTTTGTTTTTTAACTTTTACTTTTGTTTGTCACTTCTTTTACACAGTTCATTTGTCTTAAATGTAGTAGAACTGGATTTTGGCTGTACTTTAGATTTCAGTCGCACTGGTGCAAAAGTGTAATCATATTGTGAATGCGAGGACATGTTGAGAAGCCATTTTCTGCATTGCTGAACAAAGGGACTAAATAACTTAAAGGAAGCAGGAACAGTATAATTAGACAGGAGGAGATAGAGTTGTATGCAAATATTTAGACACTCCTGTTCAATGTTTCTCTAAGGGAACAGGATCTGACCCCACCACCACACAGAACTAATCACTTTTTGCTAGTAGTAAATACAAGGTAATACATTTGCTATAAAATGATCTGCTGCAGTAACTCAAAATGATTCAATTATACTTTGATAACTAATAATATTCAATAAGTCAGAATATGAATTAACATTTGTGCTACTCCTGGGACTGAATATAAGCTAAAAATGAGCTTAAATGTTTGGGAGGCGTTGTTCTCTTACTGTGAGACTTAAGTTGCGAACATTGCCCTGGTTAAATGATATGTATGTACTAACACTAATTTTAAAACAGGTGGAGAGTTAAGTATTATCTTAAATACAGTGGAGGTATTGAGACTGAATCAGTGACAACTCATCAGTGGGGGCGAGTGAGTTGGAACAGGGGCAGGTTTTGCAAATCAAAGTGTGCAGTGCAGGAGGTGCTTAAGGACTGAGCTTTGGAAACCCTTTTATCTACTTTCATTTCAGTTTTACCAACTTACACTGTCATTATCACTGTTAAACAAGTACCACGAGCAGGACTGAGTCTATGAATCAACAATGCATAAGAGCCTCACCTTCTGTAATATTCCACACCAACCATGATGGAAACAGCAAATACCATTAATGAGTAGACCAGTCTGTAAGAAACATCTCAGGAGAACTATAAACCTCAAAGCTCTCATGCACTTAACATTCACACACGTGTCTAACAAATATTCCAAAGGAAAGACAAAATTGTTAAAAGAAAAAAAAAAGATCCTTCTTGTAATAGCAGTGCTATGATGTCCCTGTTTGCTCTTCAGTTTTAACGTTACATAAACTCAAACCAAAACAGATTTTCAGCTGAGGCCTGTAGATTCCTCTGAATCCACACTGGACATTTTTTACATTGTACAGATTTTTTGTCTGTCTTTTATCCTGTCACCCCCTGAGGCGTTTCTAGGGAATATGGCCCAAGCCAAAAGGGACTTGCCCCAAAGTTTTTTTTTTTAATTGACATGAGGGTTCGTGATGTTGTATGAAGGTCAAATTCACAAAGTTCAGGTTTCAGTGCAAGACTGTTTAATAATCACATAAGTGGATTCTAAAATCAAAACATGAACATTACAATACCTGGACACAGCAGACGCAGCAATTCTAGCCTTCGCTCCTGTCTGCTACTGTACGTGCATTGCATTGAACCATTAAAGAGGAAGCAGAAGGGGCTCAAGCTGCTTGTTGGTCCTTACAAAAGAACTCAGAATTACGAGAAATAAAGTTAGAATTGCTTCAGCAAAGCTAGCTAAGATGAAAATGTAGGACAAATGTAATATCTCGGCTAGATAAATATTATGCATAATTTTAGTAATATCTACCCAGGTATGTGATTTTTTTTTTTTTAAATACGAGAATATTCGTATTATTAAATTCGTATTATTCGTATTATAATGATTTTATTCTCATTAAATTACAAGTTTATTCTGGTAATATCATGACTTTTTTCTCAATTACAACTTCATTCTCTCTATTACGACTTTATACTCTAAATCTTAGAAGTTTTTTTTTCCCCTCAATGTGGCCCTAATACTCCATCAGAGATTGATGTTACTTCACCAACAGACCATATAAAATACCTAAAATAAAAATACTTTTAAAATGTATCTAAGTAATGCGCTGCAACGTGAGAACGGTCTACAGTGCAAACAATGATAAAATTGAAATGGACTTTCACTGTGAGCTCTCGCACTTGTGTGACACTAGCGATGACACAGCAGCTACGTGATGATCCTGGTTCCATTAGCCTTGATCCATGCGCAGCTTTTCAGAATGTCACCACGCACAAATAATCTATTTCAGCGTGAAAACTACAGCTTACACATGACAGTGAAAATATTGCGCTAGTCTACTTGATTAATTAAATTTTTAAAAAATGGACTACAATATTCCTGCAAATGCAGTGCTTCAGCTCAAGCTCGAAATTGTTTTATTAAAGTTCATAATTATTCTATAAATGTTGTCTGAACATATGCAAGAAATAGCCACACGGGCTTCATGGTCTACTGTGTATAGGCCCACTGTGGTTCGTGATTTATTTTCAAGAATAAAAACATTTCAAAAACATCTGATTTTTTTCACAGATCGCACCCTGCACACACACACACACACACACACACACACACGCACACACACACACGCACACACACACACGCACACACAGACACAGCCTCTGTCTACACCAGTGTTCATTTGGTCAAGTGACAAAATACATGTCAATTTGATGATTTAATGATGAGTTTCTGTTTCCCCCCTCTCTCTTTTCTCTCAAGTCTTATCGTTCTTTGGTGCTCTGCAACCCACGAGCCAGAGTCTTCAACAACTATGGAGGAGGAATAGCTAAGGTTCCTGAAGGTAGTCTATATATTCAAATAGTGATTACAGGATTACAGTAGAAATCTGAAGGTCGCATGTGTTAGAAATGCTAAAATGGCAAATCCATTTTTCCCTGAGTTGAATTTAAGAATTGTGGTTTTCCCATCTAATCCCATTTAAGTTAGGGTTTAGTTTAAAGGAGGCATCCACATAGACACCAGACATTTTCACATACTTGCTGTGAGAATATAATAATCAGAAGTTATATCCTATTTACTTTAAGTATGTGATCATTTTCACTGATAAAAGACTAAATACTAAATTCTTTCTCCTGTGCAGATTCAGAAGATGAGACATTTACGTGGTAGAGAATTTTATCTCTCGATCATTGTCAGCTCTTTGTGCCTGGTCATAATTCTGAAGAAAGATAACCCAAATGATGGTGTTATCTCAAACAATGACCAGAGAAAAGTCGACAGGAGACCAAGCCACCCAGCTGCAGTCCAGACTCCAGTAACAACTTTTCAGCAGTTATCACAGTCTTGTGAGCGAAATGAGTCTGTGACCAACGTTTCAGGTTTTTCTGAATTACCTCAGAACATCCAAGACTTCCTGTTCTACCGTCACTGCCGCCATTTCCCAATGCTCCTGGATGTTCCTGATAAGTGTGGTGGGCCCCAGGGATCTGCAGATGTCTTTCTCCTTCTGGTCGTTAAAAGCACTCCTACTAACTTTGAGCGTCGTGAAGTGCTACGGAAAACTTGGGCGAAGGAAAGACGGCATAATGGTGTTTGGGTTCGCCGAGTTTTCATATCTGGCACTGTTGGCACTCACCACGAGAAACGCAGGATGAATAGGCTCTTGAGGCTGGAGAATGAAGAGCACAGAGACATTCTCCAGTGGGACTTCCAGGACACCTTCTACAACCTCACTCTTAAACAGATCCTGTTCTTGGAGTGGATGGAGAAGCGCTGCCCAAATGTTCGCTTCCTCATGAACGGTGACGATGATGTTTTTGCCAACACAGACAATATGGTAGAATATTTGCAGAGCTTGCCTGGAAATGATGGTAGCAAACACCTATATGTTGGACATCTCATTCAATGGGTAGGACCAATCAGAAATCCAGGGAGTAAGTATTACATCCCGGTTCAGGTCCATGAATCAGATTTTTATCCCCCCTACTGTGGTGGTGGGGGCTTCCTCCTCTCTGGCTTCACTGCCAGAACAATCTACAATATGTCCCAGTCCATTATCATATTACCCATTGATGATGTTTACCTGGGCATGTTGTAGCACCGCCACATACGGGTTTTAGGATTCCTTTTTTTAAAATTCATGGTTAACAGGATGATGGTTGACCACTACTGAAGGAAATCCGTATAAGGCAATATTCCATCCCCAAGATGTATAATGGTTGTTTTAATTTATACCAGTCTATTGTTATGTTTGCGTTTTGTTGGGTTTGATCAGCTGGCCGTCAAACCGGTCAGCTGACCCACATGTCAGCTGACTCGCCAACCCGGGAACTTTGGGAACACTTTTAAAAAGGAGACACGGGTATGGCTAGAGGGGGAACGAAAGGAGAGTCAGGGAGTCTGCGGGGGACCTGAACATTTAAGGTGCACCTAAAATAAATTAAACTGAAAAAGGAACTGCGTGGACGTTTCCTTGAAAAGAACTTGCAATCACCGCATTTCACGGCTAAACGCGGGTAAAATCGTCTGATCCCTATCCTGCCGGAGCGGTGAGATTGTTCTTTTTTCTTTTTCTTTTTCTTTTTTTTGCTGGATTCACGGTGGATTATCTTTTTTTTTGCTGTTCGTTGGTTTTTTTTTGGGACTCTTTTTTTCGTATTGCATTGGATTACTGTTTTTCTTTTGTTGAATGACTTTCTACATTGATTGCGCGACGAGCACGGAGACGGAGGGAACTTTAAGAACTGTCATTTAGTTTGTGTGTGTAAATAGAGGTGTTGGTGTATGTTTGTTGAATTTTCGATGCCGGCAATACATTTAAACGACGGCCTCTTCTGCGTTGCCTATTTCTTTAACGAAACAAATCGAAATTAACGCAATTCACAAAATAGGAAACGTCAGTCTCATCTTAAATGAGAATCAATTTTAACCCGTGTGTTTATTGGTAAGGATCGTTGTGTGATAGCTGATCGTTACAATGTGTCTGGAGAGGGGTGGTCTGCAACCAGAGTCCCATTTTGGAGTCAGAACAGCTGGGCTGCCCATTCCATCCAAAAACACGGATGCATATGATCCTTGCTTCTACAAGGAAATTCTTTTGGTGCACAGATTTCTCCCTCACCAGATTTTTATCATGTGGCATGAAATACGCGAGCCAAACCTAAAATGCGGATCTACACAGACGTCATTTTAAAACTGCTCCTTTACATCTGCTCCATATCTACTGTATCACAACTTGACCAAATGAATGTTAAATACTCAGAGAAGTTCACGTTAATTGTATCTCTTGTAACACTTGTACTTCTGATTATATTATGCAGTGTAAGATCTGTGGGGATGATTGTGGTCACAATGAATCATCATATGTAGATTTGTGCTTTATTATAAATTAAAGTTTATACTTTACGTGAAATGCACCAATTTGCTTCTGCCCAGCAGTTGCAAATGCAGTACTTCAGTTAGTGTCTACAGGCACATCTATCAGAGTAATACACCTTATAAAGAGATATATGCTCTTGTATATTCTTTTGTAAGTATATATTTCTGTACTCTATCAGTTTGTTCTCTACCAAAGACATGAAGTGGAGAGGGGACCGTGCAAAAAAGCCACATTTGAATGTCTATGCTTAAAATGTTTGAAGTCTTATTGCATTTGCTCTCATTTCTTTTAGTTTCTTTTCAAATGTCAAAAAACCACCATGTGACAAGGTATCTTTCAGTCCTGTGAAATCACAGTTCAATAAGGCTGTCTTTTAAAGGTTTTGTATGGCTCCAATGAAGTGTATTTTAGAATTTCTTTATTTACATTTACAATGTTATTTTTAGATGTTGTAGTCCACATAGCAAAACATCTACTTTTTAGTCAAAAATGGAAAGGAGTTTTGCTCCCAATCCTTCATGAATCTATCCAAAGGAGAGATAACTAAAGAAAGTTAAATAGGCTCCTGTCTTTTTGTCCAGATGTTCACTGTGTCTTCACTTATGTCTCAGTTAATAATCCACAAATACCTTTGAATGATATGACATAGGATGAGATATTAGGAATCAGAAGACAGAGAAAAGAGCACCTTATGAGGAAGGGAGGTGCACTGCAAGCCATGTGAGTCAGCAAAGTTCAGTTATATATATATCTTTATTACATATCAAAATCTTATCTTTATTATTTATCTTTATCTTTATCTTTATTTATGTGTGGTCCACAGAGGACATAACCACACATAAAGGGAGGGCCATCATGTCGTATTGATGATAATATTCTTTACTGTGCCATAAAATAAGTGACATGCATTTATTTCTATTACATGAAATGAAATACTGCTCTAATGGTCTGTAGAATTTTAATGCAACTTTAATGTGTCTGCCAGAAACTCAGGTGTTTTATTTAATTGCTACGGTTTTTAAATGAAGCTTTCAGTACAAAAATGTAGAACCTTGGACAGACAAATGTATTGAGTTTCTACATCAGAGGTATCATATATGATGTACGAGGAAATAGCATTTGCTTTTGGTGAAACTGAATAAAGCTATCGTACTTTGCACATTGTCCTGAGTAAATTTTGTGTTAAGAAAAACAAATCACCAGTTATCAAGTCCTAATACAGGTTGAGCATCCCCTATCCGAAATGCCTAGGACCGGAAGTGTTTCAGATTCTGGAATACAGTATTTGAATATACATGAGATATCTTGCCCCCAACAGAGTGTCAGAGCCCCACATGGGCAAATGAGGTCAGGTGAAGAATTTTCCACTTGTGGCGTCAAGTCAGCGCTCAAAAAGTTTTGTATTTCGGAGCATTTCAGATTTTGGATTTTCCTGTACTAAACAAATGCAACAAACACTTTTAGGAGTGAAAAAGAACAATGAACATAATCAGTGACATTTTAGTTATTTGACATGAGGGAGTATGGAAGTAGAAAGTTAAATACAGGGCTTAGATAAACTAATAGCAACTTCCTGACAAAGATAAAACCTTCACGTTTGTTGTAAGTTTCAAATAAAATGCAGCACTACAAATGTTTTATAATTCTAATTTTAATAATTACCCACATGCTTCCCCTTTAAAACTCATCTTAAAACCAACATTTTAATGTGCAAATGTGCAAAGTAACTGGTGAGATCTACCAGACTGGCACATGAACTAGAACAACTTTAGGCAGGGCAGCTGTGGTCTAAAGGTTACAGAACCGGGCTCGTGACTGGAGGGTTGCTGGTTTGATTCCCAGGCCCAACATCTCAGCAAGGCACTTAACCCTAATGCTCCCCGGGCGCACAGGAATGCTGCTCCTGCGTCTGTTGTGTATTCACTACCGGTGTGTTGGATGGGTTAAATGCAGAGACAAACTCACTGTTCACAGTGTGTCTGTGCAATCACTTACACAAAAACACTGATTACTTGCTTACTTACTTATGTGTAGCAAAATCCAGGGCCTGACTTTTACAAGCAGCATCGCTCAGCATGAGACCATCTCTAATCAAGGTAATTGCTCCAGTTTATAGGAACGTTCGTCTATGGTTCCACTGTCAGACAGTTGCGGATTCTGAACTTCCGCCATGATAAAAACTAAAGGTTTGCTTTGGGGACACTTGAATATACGAAGTGTTGTCTCAAAACATGAGCAACTTGAAGCTGTTTATGGACTCAAATTTGGACTTCCTGTGTCTTTCCGAAACTTGGTTAACCGATTCATCACCTGTAGCTGCTCTTACAGTGCCTGGACACAACTATTCCAGAAAAGCCAGAAAAGTAAGGAGGGGTGGGAGGCTTCTAATGTATGGGAAAGATCATTTTAAATGTAAGCAAACTGATCTCAAATGTGCAACTGAAATTCAATGTCTTGCCATAGCTATTAGTTTATACCCGCAAATGTCCTGCAAGTTATTGGTGTGTATAGACGACCCTCATCTGACTTTACATTTTATGATCATTTTCGAAACCTGCTTAAAAAATTGGACAAAGGGAAAAAGAGTGTATTGTTCTTGGTACTTTTAATCTAAATTGGGCTGAAAAAACTATCAAAAAGAACCTTAGAGAACTTACAAATCAGTTTGATCTAACTCAATTAATAGATGGCCCTACCAGGTTAAAAATCTTCTCGAAAACCCAATTGACCTCATTGTTCGTAACAAGCCAGAGAGAATGGCAAAATCTTTCAACCTCCTTACTGGGCTGTCAGATCACAACATGATACTTCTCTCTGTCAGATGACTGTCTCAAGGACTGGAAAAAAACGGTTTAAGGCATTTATAGGAAAACTCTGACTCTGGTCACATTTATGGCCAAGTTACTGATCTCCAAAGATCAGAAAAATGCTTGTGACTGAAAAAATGCTTACTTTGAAGGTAGTTTTCACGAGTACCAAATACACAGAAAGGTTTTGGGAGTTGGAAGCTAAATTTTGGGATATGTCATATCAGAGTGTATTCTTCAGGACAAAAAATTGTCAACCAATTCTGAGATGGTGTGGGGGATGCCTATAGTTCAAATGACATGGAATGATGCTTTAACGAATTGATTGGGAGTATTTTTTCCACTGAAACTTTACAGACCTCTTGCCAATTATTTACATATACAATAAATAGCAAATTTGTTAGGAAAATTGGAAATAGCCATGAGAAGAACAATTTACCCTGGTTGAATGATCAGTTATGGAGCCTGATGAAAAAATGAGATTTTGCTCTGCAAACTGCCCGAAATCTGGATAAAGACAAGACTATTTAGTGTTTACTGCTTTACCAAACAGATTGGTAGATGAATTGAGGATGGCCAAGGTAGATTTCTTTATTAATATCATAAATGAAGCCAAAGGAAACAGCAAAATGATGTGGAAAAACATTAACCGATTGGCAAAGATCATAGGATCAATAATGGAAAAGGTTTGGAACTGGACATATATGAAACCTTAATTCATGAACCTGATCAAATCTTTGCTGCGTTCAACAACTATTTCATTGACTCAGTACAGAACCTGGCTTTGGTGCCAGAATCAAACAACAGAATCTCCCCAACGCAACCTACCCCGTTTTTAATATTATAGAAGTCCGTAAAGAGAAAATCCACAAGATAATAAGTGCTCTGAAAACTGCTAAGGCCAAAGACGTATATGAATGGGACTCTACTTTCTTAAAAAATTAATAAGGATGTCCTGTGTGCTCCAATTACCCACCGGGTCAGTCTCTCCATAAGGCAATCAACTTTCCCAAATGCCTGGAAATCTACGGTTGTGATGCCAATATTTATGCCCGGTGAACCAACAGATGTGGCAAATTAGGCCAATAAGTATTCTGCAAATAACTTCTAAGATTATAGAAAAATCAGTAACAGAGCGACTTGTGGATTTCCTGATCACAGGACATGTCTCACTTCATCCAATGCAATTCAGCATCACAATGTCCCTCTGTCCAAGCTTTCACGTTTTAACTTCTCTGAAAATACTATGAAATGGATAGAGTATGTTTAACAATGAGGAAGCAATGCACACAGGCTGGAACAAAGCTCTTCATCACTTGACTGCTCTACTGGTGTCCCACAGGGGTCTGTCCTGGGATCCCTGCTCTTTAGCTTATATGTTAATGACCTACCTACTGTATGTCCTGAGGTAATGACCCAGATGTATGCAGACGACACTGTTTTTTATGTACACGCCAGAACAAGACAGCAGGTGGTGCATAAGTTAACAGTAGCCATGTCTAGCATCTCTGACTGGCTTACACAGTCTTGTCTTACTTTAAATATTAGCAAGACCACAGGCATGTATTTCTCAATCAGCAGGAAGCAGGTCCATCGTCCTGATATGTTTGTTAAGGGTGAAAAGCTCGAAGTCATTTCAGACATTTAATATCCTGGGAGAATCACTGATTCACACCTGACCTTTCAAAAGCAAGTGAAAAGGGTAATTATTACAGCCAAACTGAACCTTAGAAATTTTAAATTTATCAGGAATCAATTCTCAGCAGATGCTGCCAAGTTGTACATACGCTCTATGATTTTCCCTACTTGTCATACTATATCACCACTTGGTCCCAGGCGGAAAAAAACATTCTTAAGCCGACGTACAGTTTATACAAATACACCCTGAAAGTCTTGAACAAAACGTTAGCTAGGTATCATCACTGTTATATCATTTCTAAGTATAACCCTGATAGTGAACTTAGCAGTGACACTTATGCAACAATCAGCTCCTGAATGGATATTTGCTTGGTTTTGTTCTCTGCCTGGACTAGAGGTTGCCGTGGATGAAAGCATCTGCAAAACAAATAAATGTAAATGAACTAATGTAAAATGTAAATAGAGTAGTCCAGGGTAACTGCATTTTTCTGTATTCTGAATGTCAAGTAAGATTATGGCACAGCTATGTGGCACTCTTAATAGGGTGAATATTCACTCTGACACATTAAATAGAATTTGTTTAAACCATTGTTATGACGGCAATTGAGAAATCAAGGAAAAGTATCCCTTCATAGACTTTATGGGTGTGGTATTAAGATGTAGACATATATCTGAAAGGTGAATACTGTGTACTTGACAGTTGACAGTTCAGGAACATTACCTGTTCCTCTCAGTATCTCACTGTTACTCCATCAGAGGAGCAGTGGTTAGAAGATCCACACCCTCTTATGCCAACTGTCGGTCTTCAGATTGTCCTCACCTCCCCAAACATTTCATTCTCATAGCGGCCTTCCGGAAATGTCTTTTCAAGCTTGTGGGGAACAGTTGCCCCAGTAGACAACTCTGGCTCCAGGGTCATGGACTTTTTTTTAATGAACTTCCAGTAGCTGCTTTGTACGGTGTCCAAGCTATGTCACTGTTGCGCATAGGGGTCTGTTTAGGAACAAACACAAGGTCATCTTAATTTTCACTGTAAACAAAACATTTTCTCCTTCTCCCCTCTCTGACAGTTTTTACACCACCGCTGGTTGGTACAGACGGCACCCATTCTCCATTTCTCTACAGAGGGCCTGTCTTAACTGCCTAAATTCAGCACTGTCAACCCACTCATTTACAGGAAGTGAAAGAGCATTATACAGGCCTTGTGATTACAGTGTAACCTGAATTACACTACGCTGAGTAACCTGCTGGAGCCTATCCCAGCTCTCATAGGGCAAAAGGCAGGGAAACACACCCTCACACACATTCATACCCAGGGGCAATTTAGCGTCTCCAGTTCAACTAAACTGCGTGTCTTTGGACTGTGGGAAGAAACTGGAGAAAACCCACGCAGACACGGGGAGAACATGCAAACTCCACACAGAAAGGACCCCGAGACCTTCTTGCTGTGAAGCGACAGCCCTACCCACTGCGCCACCTTGCCGCCCACATAGAATCAGAATAGCTAGGAAGCAGCTTTGCCTCCAGTGAAAGCTGTGAGTGTATTTGGGGAAGTCACGATGTCTCATTGTGAAATGGGAGGGATGTGCATTTTTCATTTATTTTTGTAATTTTGTTTTCCTTTATGTTGTAATGTTTTTGGAGTGTTTGCTTTGGGTTTGCATTGCGCGTCATGTTTATTTTGATCACCTTTTCGGGTGCATACTGGATTCCTTTATGTATATTGTGGACAAATCTCCTGTTAACGCATGCGCCCAGTAGATGATCAGTTTACAGAAACCAGGGCAGTTAACTGTGATGACAGCACAAAGGCAAAAGTAAACAGGGATTGAGCTGGGGTGTGGATTCTCTTTCTTTTTTTTTTTTTAGATAAAAGGACTGTTGGTGGACATCAAAGAGAGAGTTAGGTGATTTTAATATCCACATTGATGACATTGACTGTACATTTCCCATAGAACTCCTGGAACTGTTACAATGCTTCAATCTCACAAAACATATCAACTTTTCCACTCACAGCTGCGGTCACATTCTGGATTTGGTCTGCTCTACTGGTCTTTCAATACCTCAACTCTCCAGCCTCAACCTCAGTGTTTCTGACCACCTGGCAATCACCATGGACATTGTCATCCCTTTCCCCATTCTAAAAGAAAAACGTAAAAAATATACTTCAGAAATCTCAAATATATCTCTCCCACAGCTCTTTTAGCTTCTCTTGTCAGTAAACTGTCTGCCGGCCCTCCCCCGCTGTTTGGTAAGCCCTCCGATCTTGTTAACTATTATAATGACATGTTCTCCTCCTGTCTTGATCAGCTGGCTCGCGATAAAACCAAAACCATTTCATTCACACACTCAGCTCCCTGGTATACACCAAATGAAATCCTGTAAGCGCTAGCTTGAAAAACTCTGCAAGAAAACTGGTCTAACAGTGCATCTTCAAGCTTACTCAGACTACCTTCAACGATGCAAAGACGCTCTCACCAAAGCCCAGTCCACCTACTACTCAGGCCTCATACAATCTGGCTCCACCAATCCCATGGCTCTCTTCTCCACAATAAACAAACTTCTCAAACCCAGTGACAACACCTCCAAATCCTTCACAGTTAACAAGTGCAACTCTTTCCTTTCATTTTATCAAACAAAATTTGACACCATCTATAGCAGTCTGACCACTTCCCCTGCCCTCTTCAGCTCCCAACCGGTTTCCCCCCAATTTATCACTCAGCCCCTGTCTCAGTTTTCCCCTGTGTCACCAACAGAACTGGCCAACATTATGGCAGGAATGAGAAGTTCCACCTGTGTTCTAGATCCCATCTCATCTAATCTTGTCAAGGACTGCTTCCCAGTCATCCCCTCACTCATCATACAAATCATAAACTCCTCCCTCAGCTCTGGTTCAGTCCCCCAAATGCTCAAACTAGCTGCCGTCACCCCCATCCTCAAAAAACCTGGACTACATCTCCACCAAATCCATCACCACTGCAACTCACTCCACTCTGATCGACTGCATCACTGATATCAAATCATGGATGCAAGCCAACTCCCTTAACCTAAATTGTGATTAATCAGACATGATCATCATCATCTGTCCCAAATCCCTCACAAAAACCTCTCACAACTTCTGTCTCACCATCAATAACTCCACGTTGTCTCCCTCCCCACACATTCACAACTTTGGAGTCATTGTTGACAGCAACCTCTCTTTTGAACACCACGTCAATCAAGTCACTAGAACCGCTTGTTCTCCATCTAAAGAACATAGCACGTCTCCATTCATCAGTCCTTTTCTGCTGCTGAAACTCTGATCCATCCCTCATCACATCCAGAATTGAATCACATCCAGAATCCAGGTCTTGGTCCAAGCACTTGTCATCTTCCGCCTTGACTACTGCAACGCCTTACTGGCTAGCTTACCGACCTGCGCCATCAGGCCTCTTCAGCTCGTTCAGAATGCCGCTGCACGCCTGGTATTCAACCTCCCAAAACAATCTCATGTCACTCCGCTTCTTACTGCACTCCACTGGCTTCCAGTAGCTGCCCGCATCCAGGCCAAGACACTGGTGCTGGCCTACCAGGCCACAAGAGGCTCCACCCCATCCTACCTTCAGTCTCTGATAACTCATTACATCCCAGCCACAGCTCTCTGCTCTACCACCTCTGGTCAGCTGGTGGTCCCCTCACTTCGGGAACCCGGCAGCCATTCTTCTCAACCACAACTCTTCTCTGCCATTGCTCCATGGCGGTGGAACAACCTTTTTCACTCAGTCAGGACTGCGGAATCTCTTGCCATCTTCCACAGGAAACTGAAAACCCATCCTTTTCAGAACCCACCGGTCCCCCACTGCCTAACCTCCCTTTCTATGTCACAAAAAAAATCATACTGACCTTTTCCCTAGGTCACAAGTCTTGTTTTTTTTTATCATTTATTGTTGCAGAATTCCAGGAGCGTGATACTGACGGTAATTAATCTACAGCCTTGTTGTGATCTTTGCTCATGGAGCAATGTGATCTGATTGATGCACTTATAAGTCGCTTTGGTTAAAACGTCATTTTGAAACTGCTGAACAAAGAATTTTCTGAACAAGGAACTTACTGAAAAGAGAAGACATATCAGGTTTTATGACGCCCTAACCTCTTGTCCCCAAAACACTAATTACTATCATGTCTAAAAGTGTGGCAGTAAAAAGAGAATGATGACCACTCCCTGTGCAATACACAGTCATATTCCCGGAGACACTTAACACTTATTTACAGTCACATCATTCATTTCAGAGGCATGCTATCAACCATGGCAACTCATATAAGGCAGAGCAATATACCTGACCTATTTCAATATGTATACGTTAAGCCAAACAGGCCAGAAAAAAGAACCTTGCAACAGCGGAAACATGACATTCCTAACAAACGCTTGCTCAAATAAGCACTTTGCTTCTCTCTAAACAGCTTTTCTGGTTAATTTACCAGTTCACAGAGAAATTAAGGCAAACTCAAATCAAAGATAAGACTGTGAGAGATGATGCAAAGAAAGAGTGAAAAAATTGCAGCTTACAGAGAATTTGTTAAAAACAAAAAAAAAGGGGGGGGGGGGGTCATCATGTAGGCCAATCATTTGTAACTGGGTTTAGATTCAAACATCTCGTCTGAAGTTTTTTTTAGTGTTGTTACTAGTGATAACAAGCAATTTATTTCACTGTTTGAAGTCTGCACGACAAATCTGTTCCCATGCACATGTTCTCCAGTATGTCTCAGACCAGTCTAACTGATTTGAATAAGTGTCCTCTGCAGATTCCGCATCACTCTCAAATTGGTTTGGGAATAAGTTTTGTTACATGGGGACTGAACCAGGAAATGAATCAGGGAGGTGGCAATGTAGGTGTTGACTATTACCCACCAAACCGCAGGGGTAGTCTCAGAAAGCAGGAGTGTTTGTCTGGAGAGACCCAACGAAATCTTTGACTGGCCAACAAGTAATCAATTCAAAGGAATTCAAAAGAAATGGAAAAAGTACAAGAGAAACAGAGAGGGTAAAAAGCACAACAAAGAACTAGCAGGACTGAAGAGGTTTGTGTTGCACTTGAAACATGGGCCAAGCCCACAATAAAGTGCAGAACTTAAATGAACGCAAATAGAAAAACGCAATTACACAGATGGAGAGCATAAATTAAGGAGAAGTGCACAGACACAAAGCTGCATCGCCCTCTGGTGGTCAATAAAGGTAGTCTCAGTTGGATGACTTAACAAAATGTACTCTGATATTTTACCATTAATATTCATAAGGTACTTCTGTGAAGCACTATGATATGTCTTTGTTATGTCCCAGGTGTGATATGGTGTCTAGGGGTATGTAGAGGGGACGTGGCATAAAGGGATCCCACCACCTGTGCTGGTTTGGCACAGTGTGATGGTGAGGAAAAACACGGACACGGGGAATCAATGTACAAAAAGGGCACAATATATTAACGTTATTTACAGGGGGGGGGGGGGGGGGGGGATAATATTAACAATGATATAAAGAATATTTACAGAGACAAATATACACGGGAATGAGGAGAGGACGACAGACAGTGCCAACGGAAAGAAACAAGCAAAACAAAACTACCCTAAATACCTACACCAATAATACTTTATCTACAAAACAAAAAGGTGGCAGAACCAAAGAAAATCTAACTACAATATCTACGAAAACAAACTTACATCAGTGGCACCTGCCTCTAACCTATCTCTATACAGAGTGAAAAACTATCGCGGGGATCCCATACCTTACCTATCCTTCTCCCACAATAGTCGGAAACAACCAAAGCCAGTGCACAATCCACAAACGACGTCAGTAACGAAAATACAAAGTCATGCACAGAACGGCAAGTCTGATGAATAGTAAATACACAGAAAGCACACAGAGTCAAACAACGAGATCGAAATCTGAAACAGATCACATCCAGCTACTTTAAACTTAGGCGCCCCGTCTCCGGTTGTCAGAGGCGAGAGGGGCACTCCGTCCCTGGTTGGTCGGTCGGGACGAGGAGGCAGGGCGCAACACCAGTCCAGATGACGATTGGCAGCTGGTTCGCGCGCAGCTGGATACTTAGGAGAACGGAGAAGAGAGAGGGAGAAAAACAAGACACACAAATAAAAGGCACAGTGCGCTGCACGTAACAGTCTTATTAATTTATCTCTCCCCAACATGACTTATGTTTGGGTTTTTTTTTTCATTGAATTTTTTGCAGTTTTTTTTAATTCATTTATTTATTACTCCATATATGGTGCTTTCAGTTTGCTTTGCCCTTCTCAAAATATGAATGATTTATGGACTGTTTGTTTATTATTTATGTGATGTCAGAAAGCTGCTGAGCACCCGTGAATTTGATGAAAAAGGGAATTGTTTTATCATTTTAAGTGTCAGAGATAGTCAACATAAAGTGCTGCCTGTGTTACCCACTCTTTACAGCAGGACTAGTTTAGGACCTGCTTTTTGGACAGCTAGGTTTTCACTGTTATCAAAGCTCCAGTGCAATCCATACAATCTCAATCTGATATCCATGTTTATAATGTGAATTTTAATACATTATTCAATCGTGCGTATGTGTTCGGGGGGAGGGTTACCCATCATTTACAATCGTCGAAACACCATGGCTCCTTAAGAACTTCAATAACTCTGACATATCATATTGTGTTAAGTGACATATTTAGATTTTTTGTTAAGTGAAACTTTGTTTTGAACAACATGAAGTGATTAATTTTCAATAGAGTAAATCAACAACTGAATGCTTCTTGAAATCAGTTCAGATGCTTCATTCATGGCCTATACCTTGTGAAGGAGGACATCAGTTTCCTCCTTTGTAAATGAGTCACACCCACAAATAGCTGTCTTGTTGAAACATTAGCTATCCTAATGATCAAAAGGGAAAGCATTTGCCTGGCTAAACACACACACACTTATTACACAGTGAAGGAACCTGTCCAGCAAATGGAGCAACTGGAAAAGACAACTGCAAAGCATTGACTGGTTTAGCTCTGGTCCAGAACTTTACATGAACGTACTAAATTCAAATGAGGGTCATGATTCAGACATGGATGTCAAATTCAATGGCAGAAGATTAATCAGCCTAAATATGAGTGAGTACACAATTTAGTATCATGCCTGGGCCTCTCAGGGGAAACTGGTGCGATTTTAATAAGGTGAAGCAGAAAATTAATCTAAGATGCAAGTCCATGTTTTACATCTACTAAATTTAAAATTACTCAGGGCTCAGGGCATACAAATCAACGTTCATTCAAATAAAATTGTAAATACTGGAAATGGAAGTGCATCCAGCGCTGGCCCTCATGATTTGAATATGCGTTGTGAAAAAGCTCAGTAGACAAAGCAAGGCTAAGGACTGAAGAGAACAACTTATTAAATTCAGTACAAAGGTATGGTACATGGTAAAAAGTATGGTACATGGTAAAAGACTGACCAACATGGTAACAAAATGGAGCACAAAAAAGGACCAAGGCAGAATTAGCATGGCCCCTTAAATCACAAACACTTTCGCTGTATAAAATTTGATACAATTATTATTCTGATGATTGTGCTGGAATGATTAAGTTGTCAAGGGAGCATGAGTTGCATTTTTAGTACTTTCAATGGAGATAACATATTAAGAGTGAAATTTAGTCCATGACTATGTTGAATGGAATACCTGGGTGGAGAGTCCCAGGTATTTAACCTCTGTGGGGTCATTACCAAGGCCATCATGTGACTTGGTAGTTAGTTCTCCTGGTAGTTTCAACGACAGTCGTTAGGTTCATTGGAGTCACATGTGGCCAGGTGTGAATGGTTGTTAAATCTCCTGGGCAGTGTTGAAAGGACCGTGCTGTAAGTGGGTGATAAGTGGTGTCGTAGACCTCCTCCTCTGTTGAGGGATGGTTGTTCTACTCTGACGTAATTGGCCTCCTTCACACCTCTTTCAAATCATCTGTCTTCCCTATCAAAAATGTGCACCTTGTTGTCCACAAAGGAGTGTCCCTTGTCCTTCAGGTGTATGTACACCGCCGAGTCTTGAGTACTGTAAGTGTCAGGAGTACTGTAATGACCTTGTCTCCACCTCTCTGTTCCAACCAATTAGTGCTCAGCATCACCAGTCTGATCAGGTCCACCATTCAGTTTTGTGTTGCACCTGGTTTTAAGTTTGCTTTCCTTTCTGTATAAATACCCTTAGTTTTGTCAGTTTCATTTGTGTGGAACTGACTCTACCTGACGTCTGCATCACTGCCAAAGCTCTCAATTCAAGAAATCATCTACAACTGTTTTGTACCCTGTGACCCGTAATCCTGCTGTATCCTTCTGTATCCTGAACCCTTGCCACCTTGTTACCTGCGTCTGTCTCACTGAACAAGCCAGAAGGATACAGAACTTTAAAATTTCCGTGGATGTCAGAATCGTGACTGGAGGTGCAGCTATTACTGTACAGGGAGAAGAGTAGGGGGGACAGGACACAGCCTTGAGTGAGTCGGAGACGTGCTTCCCCAACTTCACATGCAGCTTCCTGCTAGACAGGAAGTCAGTGATCCACCACCACCAAAGACATGAATGCTAGGATTAATACTCCTGTCAGTGACCATGACCGAGGCACTGGCAAAATGACCTGGAGTTGGTCCCCGGGCGTCTACGGCTGCAGCCATCGCGGTTCGCTCCTGGGGAGATTTAGATCCTGTTGACTCCTACTGACGTCAGACGTCAAGTGCTTCAAGTAAGGTATGTACACATTAATGATGCATTATTTTTGTGGACTGGTAGCGATGTTAAAGTTAGTGTCAATGTTTTAAAGTTTCAAGAGATCATTTTCTGTTTTGTTTTCTGTAGAGAGAGCATGACAATTAAGTGGTGTCATATTTGCCAGAAACTTGACAATAAATTTGTTGGTTGTTTTGTTTACGATGTTAAAAAATGACCCACCACTATGTTTAACACTTCTTCTAGAGTGACCCCTACATTATAAAAAGTGAAACATTACCTTTGTTCATATTTCCATGAAAACTGTACACCACCAGGACTAGTATTTTGTAGCTGAATTCCTCATTGTACAGTATATAAGAATATGACAGGTCTGTCGTAATAAAAATGAGTGGTGTCCACTGATTAAATGCCGTCTTTCTGCACTGTGAAGAGGGAAACCACAAACTTTGTGATGAATGACAGGTTGTTTCCTCGTGCAAAATAGATTTGGGGTTAAAATTTTGGGGTAAAATTCAATTAAGCTGTTTTATTTTAGGGGTTTTGTAATGTGCTCATCTCCTCCCCCACCGACTTCAGCCATTCAGCCATCAGCGTCGGCGGTTTTCTAATCACCAGTCTATTCACTCATCACCCGCACCTGTCTTTACTTTCATGCACGCAGTCACTCTCTCTTACTTAAATCGTTCTGTTTTCATGGAACACTGCGAAGTCTACACTTGCCCCATGTGTATTCTGAGCGTTTATACTTACGTACCTGATTTGGTGCCACCAAGTTCTCTCGTTAGTTAGCTTTACCAAGTTCTGTTATTCCTTTGCTTATTTCAGTACCTTGTTTGGTTTGCTACTTTCTTGTGTTTGTTTTTCTATAAGTTTGTTAATAAATCTGCCACTCTGCGCTTGCGTCCTGCCCGTTGGTGATTCCTGACAGGTTTAGCGAAGGCAGTCATTTTTCACCCTTAGGACAAGGGGAGTATACAGAGTATTAAGACTACAAGGGTTAAAGTTAGTGTTAAGATGGTGTTAGCCAGCATTTGCTTGTTGTCATGTCTCAGCTGACAAAATGACAAACGATAACATAGGCTAGTACACTAGAGATTCATGATAACAATGTTTTAAAGTAAAGATGTGTCAGAGCGGGACCCGAGTTTCCGATATGTAGTGTGGCAGGGGAGGACTCATAAATATTCATAAAAGAAGCGCTACCTGATTGGCCTGATGCAACGTTCCCATTCTGACACGCTGCATATCTGTTTTTAAAGATATTTTGGAAAGGGTGTATTCTGTAATTACATAATGTATAATACAACCAATTATAGTATCTATGTCAAAGTAATAGGCATATAGCCAAATTTCAGCTTTAGGAAAGACATTATTTTGTGACTGAAACATATGCATTATTATTTGTTCGGGGGCCAGAAGGTAGACACCTAGGGAAAGAACAATAGGATCAATGAAAAGATCTCAAAATACGGAGAATTTCCTCATTATGAAGAAAAAAAGTAGCTACAGGAGCAGGAAGCAGTGGAGCAGGAAGCAGTGAAGCAGAAAGGCATGTCAGGGATGAGAGCAATGAGCAGCAGTCATTACTGTCCACTGAGTTTTCTGCAAATGAAGGTATGTGTATCAGTGCATGCAGAGACCAGAGGGAGGCTGAAACTAATACATAGTGTAAGAGGTTTAACCATATTGAATATATCACCACAATCACAGCCACCCTTTTCTTTTTAATATCCAGGAATGCAGAACATCTTTCAACTTGGTCAGAAAATTTGGATAAGTATTAAAAATAAAGTTTTTAAATTGTACATTAAGGCATTTTGAATGACTGTATTTTCCGAGGAATTGTACTTAGTGATGGATCTGGAGATGAGGTTAGAGGAAACAGTTTTAAATTTGGCCACTGTATGAATGTGATCTTGAAGATCTCAAACATGAGCTGTATCAGGCAAGGAAGGTTGTTCAGAGGAAAGCACAGGGCAGGAATGAACTGTCCAGTGTCTTGGAGTTTACCACTTTTATTGAACCATACCAAGAAGTGTTTCATCAGCTTTTCCACTTCTGTCGAATAGCTATAGTCTTGCCCATTAGCAGTGCTAGTTGTGAGCGCAGCTTTTCAGTGCTAAAGCTTATAAAAAAATCATTCACAAACAACTATGAGTAACGAGAGGATTAGTAATATTGGAGTACTGAGTATTTAGGGGAGGAGAGCAAGATCATGGAACCTGGATGATTTTCTTGGACACTTTGCCCTCCGTCACCGTAACAGGTGTATCCAGCTATTACAACTCCTTGATGTTAGTTTGGGTGGTGTAAATCTTAATGACTGAGAACTTTAAAAAAAATTCTGGGCATTGATGTTAGGCAGGATTGAAGGTTGTTCTTATTTTTTACAACTTGTAAACACTTTATGCCATACCGTTAAATCTTTAGATGTAATATAGCTATGATACACAAGTTTAAAAGCTGCCTGCCATTTAATGAATGAGTAATCATTAGTCAATGTTTCAAATCTGACTTTGTAAACCGTAAAAACGCTTGGAAAAACACTTTCTTGTTTGTGGGACTGCATCTACCGTAGGCTATGTGCTTCTACAAATGTAAGTTATTTGTTATTGCTACTTCATATCACATGTCAAGTTGCTTATTTTGCATTCCTTTTTACACAAAATAATAGTTTGGTTATTACTAGTTATGACCAACAAATCCTCATTGGAGATATGAATATTCACATTAATAACAGTTCTGACTCGAAGGCTGTGGAATTTATGAGTCTCTTAGATAGCCTAGGACTAACACAACATGTTACCAAAGCTACACATCGACAGGGAAATATTCTTCACTTGGTAATATCACATGGAATAAGCATCAGTGATGTTTTAGTGTCTGACGTTGCTCTCTCTGATCATTACTGTGTACTCTTTGACGCTCTGTTAAATATGTCTCATAACAAAAAAGAATTCATAATTCTAAAGCGGTGCTTAGATGCCTCCGCAGAACGAAATTTTTCGAATTTGCAAGCTCTTTTGATCTATGTAATGCACACTGTTCGTTAAATGAAACGGTTGATGCAGTGAATAGCAACTTAAGAAACGCATTGGACAGCGTTGCACCAGTTAAAATGAAAAAGAGATCACGTAACAAAATATCGCCATGGATAAATAACACTGTCCGTGAACTTAAAAGACTGTGTAGAACAGCAGAACGGGCATGAAGAAAAACGACATTAGAGATCCATCATAGCATTCTGAAAGACCGCATTTCCACATATAACAATGCCATCCGTACTGAGAGAAAAACTTACTTTTCAAAGATCATTGCAGAGAATCACGGCGACTCTAAGGTACTGTTCAAAACTATCGATAAATTGGTAAATCCCGCTCCAGCTTCCGACATTCTTAGCTTAGCCTCTTCATCAAAATGTGAAGAATTTGCACAATTCTTTAACAACAAAATAAAAACTATAAGAGCTGGTATTGTCAGGAACTCCAGTAACCCCCATGATCTACCCTGTAATAAGATTTTAAAGTCCTTCTACTTGTGTACAAAGCTCTTAATGGTTTAGCACCCTCTTACATTACCGATTCTCTGTCGTTTTATGTTCCTTCACGAGCCCTTAGGTCCTCTATGGCAGGTTTTTTAAACATTCCAAAGTCCCCAAAAATGAAATTGGGGAAGCTGCTTTTATCCACTATGCACCTAATCTGTGGAACACCCTACCAAGAAGTATTAGAGAGGCAGGCTCAGTGGACAGTTTTAAACGGCAACTAAAAACATACCTTTTTGTCTAGCGTACTATTACCAATTTTCTGTTTTGTTTTTCTCTTTTTTGTTGTTTTAATGGTTTTTATTCATTTTATCCATTCCTCATTTTTATTTTTTATTTTTTTAAAATTTCATTTAATCTATTCTTTTAATTATTTTACTCTAAACTGTTTTATTTGCTTTGACAATCTCTCTGGTTTAATGTCCTTTTATGTGGTTTATCCTTGCTTTTTTATTTTTTATTGTGTGGTCTATTTTCTACCATTTTATTTATTTTATTGCTTTTTATTATTATCATTATTATTTTTATTTTTATTTGTACTGACATGTAAAAGCACTTTGAACTACATTCTTTGTATGAATAGTGCTATACAAATAAAGTATTGTTATTATTATTATTATTATTATTATTATTAATAATAATAATAATAATAATAATAATAATAATAATAACAATAATAATAATAACAATGTACAGTTTATTATTACCTAGAATATAGGGCTGTAATTTTTACTGTTTTATTTTTTACATGTTATTTAAATGTGCCACCCTTCTCTGAGTCTGTGCCCCAGCCCAACATTTATCAAAGACACTCGTATGCCGTATTACATGCACTCTGGGCTAAACTGAACTAAGCGCGCATTGTGTTACTCCGCCTCCACATCGTTAACTTCATCACATCTATATACTACACTGGCGGATGTACGACCAAGCGTAATTTTTATATTTACATAGATTATTTCTTTATTTTTTAAAATGTACATATTATTTTTTTTTCTGTCGTATGTACGGATGGTCGTAACTCACATAGGTTGTAAGTAGGTGAGAGGCTGTATTAGCAAAGGGCTGCATCGAAAATGTGGTGAAAAAAATGTCTTGATACACATACAGTAGTCTGGTTGTCGAACTTTATTACATACATTTTCAATCACATACAGTCTCAGGCTTTTAGAGCAGTACACGAATAACATATGCTTTAACATTTAACAGCATTTTAACCGTAACTTTTTCAGGCAGGTTCCCTTTGTCGGCCTTGTGTTTCCATGACCCACCAGTAACCATGGGGTGATGGTCCCTATAATCTTGCCAAGATTTCAGAACCAGCATCAGCAGAATGTTGTGGAAAAACATGTTTGGATTCCTGATGACCTCTGAAAATAATACAGCGCCTATGGCAACTGCATCATTAGGGGTCTTTACAGATTCTGTTACATCACATCCTCTAATGAAGTTCCAAAGGACCTTGGAAAAATACGTGGGTGGTTTAATTTGTTTGTACAAGTTAACATATGATAGCAATTTATCAGGGAAGTCCATCTCTTTCAGTTCAGGACCACACACTGGAGTTACATATAAATCATCAGACTGCAGCCGAAGAATGAATTTGCCTATTGCTAAGTATAGATGTTTGTCCTTTTGCCACAGTTCTATGAGGAAAAAAATGATCCTTGCGTAATGCTTGAAATTCTGAATTCTGAAAGCACTGACTTCTTGACCAGATGGTAGCATGGTTCTAGATGGCTCCAGGATGTCCTCAGTATTGTGAGGGGCTCCAGCAGGTCCAATTCCTGCAATGTCTCTGATTTTTGGAACAGGGTCTTTGTCCCAAGAGCAGCACAGCTCAATATCAAGTCTCTCAGCTATTTTCTTAAACTGTGAAAAATTCATGGGCCCTTCACATTCACTGCCTCCAGCAATATGCTCTAGGATTTTGTCCTTCTCATTGCACTGCAGTCTGAAAGCTTCTGACAGTCCAGGGTTGTGAGCTTGCTCCATCTCAAGTTCATTGAATTCCAGACTTATTTTGAGTTTGTCCTTGTGTTGGCTGTCATCTGCACTCTGAAAAAAGAGAGGGCTTTTTTAAAATTCAGTCCTTAAATTTGTATCATCTGAAGCAATTAAACTGGTTTGGTTGTGTGGACCAGGTAACTAAACAGTCATTCTAATACACAGTTTCCTGTAGAACTGTAGGAGGAAATTACAGTCTTTGTGCACTGTATGTCATTCAAAATCGATTTTCTAAAGATATTTTTTAGTGTTAATACTGTAAATTTTCCGATCTTCTCGGATAATACTCAACTTACTTTTCCACCATTTCCATCCTCAATGACTATCGGGTCCTCAGGAACAGGACTCTCTTGTGCTGATTTCTTAACATTGTTGCTGTTGGTTTCAGTCTCTCTAATCAAGAACACAATGAGGAGAATCACTCTTGGCAAACCAGATCTCAGATAAAGGATGTCGCAATTTCCCTTCTATAGTCATGTGTAAAAATGTAAAGTGAATGGGGCCTGTATTTACCTCTTTCTTTTCCTCTGGCACAACTTTACAGGGCTCTCTGGTGTCAAGCAGGCGGACAGTTCTTGCACAGGAGACCTGGAGAACAAAGTAAAAACAATAATATTATCTGCTGGAGTGTGTGATGCTGGCAAACTTTTGACAATACACACTTGATCCACAGGAACAGACATGTGTTGTGATTTACTGTGTTGTGATGATGTTTGCCTGACTGCCCTGAACGTGTTTAAAATTATTTTATGCTTTTGATGATCAATAATCCTGCTAATTTCATATTACTCAGGCAGTCTACAAGCACATACTGTAAGCATTTGCAGACAGTTTATGACAACATGGGCTGGTAAGAAGTGTAGGTAATTGTTTAAGACGAAAGTTGGGCAGGGCATTGGAAATTAAGACTGATCATTGTTAGACCCTGCAATATATATGCATTTAACAATATCCATTTATTCATGTATCCAGGGTCATCCATTTCCACATCAATAGTCTCCTTGTCCTTCTCTAAGGACCTAAAGAGTTATATAGTTAGACATAAAGACTCTTTGAAACCACTGAATGTGGATGCAGTTTATGAGCATAAGGACTAGTGAGAAGATCAGGTAACTGTAGTATGTCAGGCTGGGAGGAGAGCATAGAAATCAGAAACAGTCATTGAAAAGCATGTGATTAATATCCATGTATTCCCAAATTTCCCAGTCAAGAGAGAAAGAGCTTACTCTGGTGCCACGTCCGCTGTCCCAGGAAGCGTGGACTTTGATGGTGCCTCATCATCACTGCTCAACTCCAGTGCTGTTGACACAAAAGGGCCAAATGGAAAAACCATTTCTCAACAACGGACAGATTCACTCTCTTTTCTTTCAGCACACTGAATTTTAAGGTGGAGAAAGTGTTGCATGCTCTATCATATACTTAACATCACAATTTTTGTGAAACATTTCATAAATTCTTCTTTGTGGAAAGAACAAGCGTATTTAAGAACTTTATCAAAGGACTTAGAAAACACAAGAGGGCTTATTCATCAACTATGCATTTGCCTTAGTCTGTGCCTAAACTATGAGTATGCTCAAATTCATGCAAATCCTCTGGCTCACAATGCTTCGAAGCGGTACAGGAAACATATCATTCACAATACAGAAGAATAGTTATTTATTGTTCTGCTTTCTCTCTTTCATTCAGGTGAAGTGCACTACACAGAGGTTTCCAATGCAGATTTCTGAGATGCACTGAATACTATCAATGTTAGATTGGAATTACATCATTTCAAATTCTGGAGTTTGTCGAGTAAAAAATGCATTACTCACCATTTCTGTGATCTGGCTCCATAAGTTCCACGACTTTTGAGGCTCCATCAAGAGAGTCTGTGTAGCGATGCCTCTCATCCTTTGACTTATTGTCATTCTCTTTGAGCTCCTGTGCATTTGCAGACTACAGTGCATAGCAAGTAATGAAAACAATTATTACATTTCAGCTTCATTTCCAGGTCTTTATCAAAGACCATCATTTGCGCAAAATAATGTCAATGACTTTATTGATACAGAAAGAAACAAAGAAATAAACACTGAGGAAAAATAAGAAAACTTTATTTGCATTTCATATTTTTATCACACCAACAACTATATGAGAATAGTGATTATCAAAGGCATTTTAGTACATAGCTGCCTCATCCCCTGCGACTACCTTTCAAGTTCAAATTCTTAATATTGACACAGTTGCATGACTGTTAACTCATTAACATTTGGTTGTAAACTACCACTATATCTATTACCACTGAACAAAAGATAAAGCTTTAAATCCTTTGATTGTCCTGTACATTTCCCCACTCCAAGAGAAGAAGAGGGCGCACTGGTTTGGAACTGGTTTATGGATTCATAAACCAGGCATACATTCTTGGTTCAGCTACTGATACACTTGGTCTATCCTGCATTGTTCAGGCTTGTCGAGATCTTAGTGTGTGATGCTCTGACAAACCCTGGTCATTAGTTAGTGGCTGATGTCCATGACTCACAATGTTGCCCTCAAGAGTGAGGTGCTATATAATTATTGTATGCTTTGTCTAGGCTGGATGGGAAAAAGAAAGAGTGAGGGAGAGAGAGAGAGACTGAACTCACTCTGTCGTCTTTGTCACTGGACGTGGCCGGGTCTTGCTCTTGGATGTCTGTCTTAGACTCCGCGCAATGTTGGATGCTACAGATGTTCCAAAAAGAGTGGAGAGCCACTGAGTAGCAATACAAATCACGAATGTCACAACTAGCGACTCTTGAGGGACGTGATGGAAGATTCTTTATTACCTAGGTGGACTATCAACTCTTCTCTCTTGCAGGTCTGAAATGGACTCTGGCGATGATTTCCTGGTCTGAGCTTCATCCAGCAACCTGACAAAAACCGTACATCAGACTATCAGACTATAATTTTCCAAAGTGCTCCAAAGACGTCTCATCAACTTGTGAGGTGTAAGTAGATAGTGTGTTTGTGTCTTCAGAGAAGGGACATCCACTTGCACAGACATCATTTCATTAGAAGAAAGAAGGACATGGTGAAGGTGTTCAGGTGTAAACATTTATGCTCATCAGTTCTTCAGGTGGTGACTTTGAGGCCAATGTTCAGATCTCTTGTTCATACAACAGAAAATGCCATCAAAGTTTGGGGTCAAGTTGCTTGGACACTTCTCCTTCATACATTCAACATCCAGGCCACTCCGAGGATTCACTTCAAAGATTGAAATGTGTGTTCTCAAAACACGGACAGACATAACCCTCCTGGTCAGAATGTCCTCACTCTCAGTCAAATATCAGATAAATGAAAAAAAAAAAAAACAAAAGCTCCACTTTCTCTGAGACAAGTGAGCCAAGATATCAGAACTGGAATAACAGAAAACTAGAAAACTGGAATAACAGAACTGATTTCTTTAATGAACTGTAATTGACCGTAATTGGCCAATTCCTCCGAAACGTCAGTGAGAGGCAGGGACTTCCACAACTCTGTCCATGTCGAAACTTGTCAGTCTTATCAGCAGCAGTTAGCCTGTATCAAAGGGCCATCCTGATTCCTGTTCTGCAGTGAGATACTTTCAGCCTGACCTGTATGCTCTTTCCTGGTACGCTCTTGACAGTAACAGAAAACTGCACTTCCATCTATAGCCCCTTTCACTCATAAGATCCGGAACATTGATACATGAATTTTTCCTGGCAGGTACATTTTTTGCTGGTTGATATCCCCGTTCAGACATCCATACCATTCTTGGAAAATGGTGGCAATTTACACAAGACTTGAATATTCCACGTAGGACAGGAAGTGAAGACTAATTTATGGAGCAAAAGACACTTTGCTCCGAACAAAATGGCGGGATTCTATGGAGTGTCTTTTTCCTGACAATGTCTCAGCTAGGCGCACCCTCTCCTCTAGTGCCTTCTCTTCTATGGTCTGCTCCTCTCCCCCATCGGCGGAAGCCTTCTCACTTCTTGTCGTGGAGGAGAAATACTCCACGGTCCTCTCTGCACTGGCCTCCTCCCTGGACACCCTCTGCCCCCTCGTCACCCAACCGGCTCGCCTCTCCACTCCCAGTCCCTGGCTGACTGATAGTATTCGTGCTGACAGAGCCAAACTTCGCGCGGCTGAATGGAGATGGTGGAAATCGAGATCCCCCAACGACCTATCCCACTACTACTCTCTTCTTTCTTCTTTCTCCTCTACCCTGTCCTCTGCCAAATCTACCTTCATCTCGTCCTTGATCAACAGCTGCCTGTCTACTGGCACAGTTCCTTCTGCCCTGAAGAGGGCACGAGTCAAGCCACTGCTTAAGAAGCCCACTCTAGATCCAGCTGATGTCAGTAGCTACCGTCCAGTCTCTCTCCTACCGTTTCTCTCCAAAACCCTGGAACGTGCAGTATATAACCAAGTCTCTCCATGTCTTCTCCAGAACAATCTCCTGGGTCAGAATCAATCTGGATTCAAAGCCGGCCACTCCACCGAGACGGCCCTCCTTGCTGTCTCGGAGGAGCTCCACTTGGCCAGAGCGAAGTCTCTCAGCTCTGTCCTCATACTCCTAGACCTCTCCGCAGCATTTGACACGGTCAACCACCAGATTCTCCTCTCATCCCTTGCTGGGCTGGGCTTCGCGGGATCTGCGCTCACATGGTTCAAGTCCTATCTGTCTGACCGTTCCTACCAGGTCTCTTGGAGGGAATCGGTCTCCTCCCCCCACCCTTTCCACACTGGAGTCCCACAAGGTTCCGTGCTTGGTCTGCTCCTCTTCTCTCTCTACACCGGATCACTCGGTCAAGTTATCTCCGCCCGTGGTCTCTCTTACCACTGCTACGCTGATGACACACAGCTGTTCTTCAGCCTCGTATCGCAGCCTGCTTAGCTGACATTGCCTCCTGGATGTCCGCTAACCACCTCAAACTCAACCTGGAGAAATCGGAGCTTCTGTTTTTTCCCGCTAAGAACTCCCCAACGATCGACACTGCAATCACCATCGAGGGATCTGTGATGTTCCCCATCACAGTAGCCAAAAACCTCGGCGTGACCCTTGACAACTGGCTGACCTACTCCGATCACATCGCAGCAGTCACTTGATCCTGCAGATTCTCCCTATACAACATCAGGAGAATCCGCCCCTTCCTCACAGGTGACCCAGCTCCTGGTCCAAGCGCTTGTCATCTCCCGTCTGGACTACTGCAACGTTCTACTGGATGGCTTGCCGACCTGCGCCATCAGGCCGCTCCAGAAACTGAAAACCCACCTCTTCAGAACCCACCTGTCCCCCTCTGCCTAACCTCCCTTTCCTTACTTAAAAAAAAAAAAAACTTGTCTTGTATCTATGTTTGTCAAAGTATTCCAGGGGTGCAATGCAAAGGGGTAAATTAACGCTCAGTCTTATTGTGATCCCTGCTTATGAGGTATTAGGAATCTGACTGACTCACTTATTGTAAGTCGCTTTGGCTAAAAGCGTCTGCCAAATACCAAATTGTAAATTGTAATTAATACAGCCGGCCCTCTGTATCCACGGGGGATTGGTTCCAGGACTTCTCACGGATAACAAAATCTGCAGAGGCTCAATTCCCCTTATATAAAATAGCGTAGTATTTGCATATAACCTACGCACATCCTTCCGTATACTTTATATCATCTATAGATTACTTAAAATACCTAATACAATGCTATGTAAATAATTGTTATACCATGTTGTCTTGGGAATAATGACATGAAAAAATGTCTGTACATGTTCAGTACAGACGCAACCATTGTAGGCCTAACTACATAGTACACGTCAGCAATAACATAACATAACAATATTTGACATACAAGTACATACAGAAAATATAATTATAAATAGAGAAAATACAAATGTTTTAAAACACAAGTAGCGAACGAACGATATGCGAGGCAGACAAAACTCAAACAACGAGTGCTGGAGAGACACTGAGGATCTGTGAGATGACGGGAGGCTACAGCAAGGTATGCCTACACATCACTCCTTTCGCGCGGATTAAGCGTAGTGCTCAACACATGGCAAATTCAAGTTTTGCTTTTTGGAACCTTCTGGAATTTTATTTGTTTTCAAATATTTTCGATCTGCGGTTGGTTAAATCCACGGATAAGCAGGGCCGACTGTAATTTCGGAAGCGTTTTTTAAACAAATGACATTGTTACATGAGGCGCATGATCTGCTAGCTTTGATTTAACTGATCTGAACTAGCAAGAAGCTCAACGTGCTATAAGCATGCCGTAAGGCAAACACGTCATTCACTTTTTACGCCGTTGTTCACGCTTGAGTCTATCCTTACAAATTCCCGCAGAAGTTACTCGTTCTTGTTCTGTACGAGAACAAGAATGATACAAATGGTACACCATGTGTATTGAGTTGGGCTGGGTATGCGTTTTGTGTGTATTGTATATAGATATATGTTGTTTTTTATTCCCCTTTAATTCTCTTTTTTAATTTATGTACTCTGTTGGTATAGGAGGAACGGTATTTCATTCATGTTTTGAAATTTCATGCCTTCAGATTTTGTATTTCCTGTTTCACCTACACGGTGTTTTGCATGTTAATTATCATTATGGCTATACAGCCAGTATATGTGAAAACAGTGGCCAAACATTGAACATTCTTGGATAGATTGCAAGTCAATGGAGGGAAATGAGGAAGAAGGATGTGTCTTCATACAATTGGACAGATGTAAAGAACAAAACTCACTTTGTACCAACTTTTCTCTGGAAAGACACACATTTGGAATGGCTCTTACACCCACGCGATTTCACCACTGGTGCTGTTGAAATAGGAATAAGTAACATTTTAGAAGAAGTTATGCATTCATATTTAACAATAGTTCTGAGTCTTGATGAACATTTACAGCATTAATGATCAATATTACTGTTCTTAAAGTGGAGTAGGTGCCTGTGAGTCTATTAGCCATAACCAGCAGAGCATTCTCAAAATCTTTCTTACAAGGATGGCGATCCAACCTCCTCATGAGCGGACATCACTTTTGCTGTTCCCAAAAATGACAGCTGAAGTAAGAAGGTGGCTGTCTTAAAACTGGTCTGGAGTATCCCAGCTTCCTTGCATTTACTATTGCCTCAAAATATAAAATGAAACTTTCAGGAAGTTTTGTTGATCCAGACCATGACTGGAGATGGTTTTTCATTGGCTTCTCATCTTTCAGTCCATGTCTGATTTAGTTTAACATATTCTTGCTCTTCCTTAAGGAAATTAGAATACATGGCTCTGATCCAGGGTACACTACTGATAACTGTCACTTTTCCATGGTCCAGGGTTCTTCCTGCCAATGTGGTTTCCTCTGTTTTAATGTTCTTGTATACTGTTGCCATCAAGTAGATCATGTCTTCAAAGTTCAAACTTCAAAGTTCATTTAAAGAAAGATGTCGTCAAGTGTAACATCTGTATTTCTTGTGCCGTAATCCTGTGACGTCAGAGGGTTCAAGTTTTTAATTGTCAAGCTTGGTCGCTTCCAGAGGAGGGTTGTCACTATCATTGTAACATAAGCTTGTCACGCTGTTTCTTTGGTCATCCACTGCTTTCCCATCCTTATTATTGTTGATTTGATTCTTCCCAAAAGTGCGCTTAATTTGTATTTCTTTTCAAGGCATTTTGTAGCCTCATAGTCCAGTTCAAGCTGGAGACTGAAATGTACCTAAAGAATCCCTCAGTCCTGTGGAAACTCAGCTGGGGTAAGGCTAGAATGAGTGTGAAAAACTGGAAGGTATTTTGAGAATGCTTTGCTGGTTTCTGGTTTTCTTTTCTTGTAAAACCATATACCGACCTTATCCAAGGTGACACTTATTGTTTAACATTAGTTTGGTTAGTTTGCTGTAAAAAACTCATAGCTGTACATTGCTTTTTACTCACTTGGCATCTTTGATGGGGTGACTGAGGCATCAGAAGTAGACTCATCCATTTCCACATCAATAGTCTCCTTGTCCTTCTCTAAGGACCTAAAGAGTTATATTGTTAGACATAAAGACTCTTTGAAACCACTGAATATGGATGCAGTTTATGAGCATAAGGACTAATGAGAAGATCAGGTAACTGTACTGATTAATATCCATGTATTCCCAAATTTCCCAATCAAGAGAGAAAGAGCTTACTCTGGTGCCACGTCCGCTGTCCCAGGAAGCGTGGACTTTGATGGTGCCTCATCATCACTGCTCAACTCCAGTGCTGTTGACACAAAAGGGCCAAATGGAAAAACCATTTCTCAACAACGGACAGATTCACTCTCTTTTCTTTCAGCACACTGAATTTTAAGGTGGAGAAAGTGTTGCATGCTCTATCATATACTTAACATCACAATTTTTGTGAAACATTTCATAAATTCTTCTTTGTGGAAAGAACAAGCGTATTTAAGAACTTTATCAAAGGACTTAGAAAACACAAGAGGGCTTATTCATCAACTATGCATTTGCCTTAGTCTGTGCCTAAACTATGAGTATGCTCAAATTCATGCAAATCCTCTGGCTCACAATGCTTCGAAGCGGTACAGGAAACATATCATTCACAATACAGAAGAATAGTTATTTATTGTTCTGCTTTCTCTCTTTCATTCAGGTGAAGTGCACTACACAGAGGTTTCCAATGCAGATTTCTGAGATGCACTGAATACTATCAATGTTAGATTGGAATTACATCATTTCAAATTCTGGAGTTTGTCGAGTAAAAAATGCATTACTCACCATTTCTGTGATCTGGCTCCATAAGTTCCACGACTTTTGAGGCTCCATCAAGAGAGTCTGTGTAGCGATGCCTCTCATCCTTTGACTTATTGTCATTCTCTTTGAGCTCCTGTGCATTTGCAGACTACAGTGCATAGCAAGTAATGAAAACAATTATTACATTTCAGCTTCATTTCCAGGTCTTTATCAAAGACCATCATTTGCGCAAAATAATGTCAATGACTTTATTGATACAGAAAGAAACAAAGAAATAAACACTGAGGAAAAATAAGAAAACTTTATTTGCATTTCATATTTTTATCACACCAACAACTATATGAGAATAGTGATTATCAAAGGCATTTTAGTACATAGCTGCCTCATCCCCTGCGACTACCTTTCAAGTTCAAATTCTTAATATTGACACAGTTGCATGACTGTTAACTCATTAACATTTGGTTGTAAACTACCACTATATCTATTACCACTGAACAAAAGATAAAGCTTTAAATCCTTTGATTGTCCTGTACATTTCCCCACTCCAAGAGAAGAAGAGGGCGCACTGGTTTGGAACTGGTTTATGGATTCATAAACCAGGCATACATTCTTGGTTCAGCTACTGATACACTTGGTCTATCCTGCATTGTTCAGGCTTGTCGAGATCTTAGTGTGTGATGCTCTGACAAACCCTGGTCATTAGTTAGTGGCTGATGTCCATGACTCACAATGTTGCCCTCAAGAGTGAGGTGCTATATAATTATTGTATGCTTTGTCTAGGCTGGATGGGAAAAAGAAAGAGTGAGGGAGAGAGAGAGAGACTGAACTCACTCTGTCGTCTTTGTCACTGGACGTGGCCGGGTCTTGCTCTTGGATGTCTGTCTTAGACTCCGCGCAATGTTGGATGCTACAGATGTTCCAAAAAGAGTGGAGAGCCACTGAGTAGCAATACAAATCACGAATGTCACAACTAGCGACTCTTGAGGGACGTGATGGAAGATTCTTTATTACCTAGGTGGACTATCAACTCTTCTCTCTTGCAGGTCTGAAATGGACTCTGGCGATGATTTCCTGGTCTGAGCTTCATCCAGCAACCTGACAAAAACCGTACATCAGACTATCAGACTATAATTTTCCAAAGTGCTCCAAAGACGTCTCATCAACTTGTGAGGTGTAAGTAGATAGTGTGTTTGTGTCTTCAGAGAAGGGACATCCACTTGCACAGACATCATTTCATTAGAAGAAAGAAGGACATGGTGAAGGTGTTCAGGTGTAAACATTTATGCTCATCAGTTCTTCAGGTGGTGACTTTGAGGCCAATGTTCAGATCTCTTGTTCATACAACAGAAAATGCCATCAAAGTTTGGGGTCAAGTTGCTTGGACATTTCTCCTTCATACATTCAACATCCAGGCCACTCCGAGGATTCACTTCAAAGATTGAAATGTGTGTTCTCAAAACACGGACAGACATAACCCTCCTGGTCAGAATGTCCTCACTCTCAGTCAAATATCAGATAAATGAAAAAAAAAAAAAACAAAAGCTCCACTTTCTCTGAGACAAGTGAGCCAAGATATCAGAACTGGAATAACAGAAAACTAGAAAACTGGAATAACAGAACTGATTTCTTTAATGAACTGTAATTGACCGTAATTGGCCAATTCCTCCGAAACGTCAGTGAGAGGCAGGGACTTCCACAACTCTGTCCATGTCGAAACTTGTCAGTCTTATCAGCAGCAGTTAGCCTGTATCAAAGGGCCATCCTGATTCCTGTTCTGCAGTGAGATACTTTCAGCCTGACCTGTATGCTCTTTCCTGGTACGCTCTTGACAGTAACAGAAAACTGCACTTCCATCTATAGCCCCTTTCACTCATAAGATCCGGAACATTGATACATGAATTTTTCCTGGCAGGTACATTTTTTGCTGGTTGATATCCCCGTTCAGACATCCATACCATTCTTGGAAAATGGTGGCAATTTACACAAGACTTGAATATTCCACGTAGGACAGGAAGTGAAGACTAATTTATGGAGCAAAAGACACTTTGCTCCGAACAAAATGGCGGGATTCTATGGAGTGTCTTTTTCCTGACAATGTCTCAGCTAGGCGCACCCTCTCCTCTAGTGCCTTCTCTTCTATGGTCTGCTCCTCTCCCCCATCGGCGGAAGCCTTCTCACTTCTTGTCGTGGAGGAGAAATACTCCACGGTCCTCTCTGCACTGGCCTCCTCCCTGGACACCCTCTGCCCCCTCGTCACCCAACCGGCTCGCCTCTCCACTCCCAGTCCCTGGCTGACTGATAGTATTCGTGCTGACAGAGCCAAACTTCGCGCGGCTGAATGGAGATGGTGGAAATCGAGATCCCCCAACGACCTATCCCACTACTACTCTCTTCTTTCTTCTTTCTCCTCTACCCTGTCCTCTGCCAAATCTACCTTCATCTCGTCCTTGATCAACAGCTGCCTGTCTACTGGCACAGTTCCTTCTGCCCTGAAGAGGGCACGAGTCAAGCCACTGCTTAAGAAGCCCACTCTAGATCCAGCTGATGTCAGTAGCTACCGTCCAGTCTCTCTCCTACCGTTTCTCTCCAAAACCCTGGAACGTGCAGTATATAACCAAGTCTCTCCATGTCTTCTCCAGAACAATCTCCTGGGTCAGAATCAATCTGGATTCAAAGCCGGCCACTCCACCGAGACGGCCCTCCTTGCTGTCTCGGAGGAGCTCCACTTGGCCAGAGCGAAGTCTCTCAGCTCTGTCCTCATACTCCTAGACCTCTCCGCAGCATTTGACACGGTCAACCACCAGATTCTCCTCTCATCCCTTGCTGGGCTGGGCTTCGCGGGATCTGCGCTCACATGGTTCAAGTCCTATCTGTCTGACCGTTCCTACCAGGTCTCTTGGAGGGAATCGGTCTCCTCCCCCCACCCTTTCCACACTGGAGTCCCACAAGGTTCCGTGCTTGGTCTGCTCCTCTTCTCTCTCTACACCGGATCACTCGGTCAAGTTATCTCCGCCCGTGGTCTCTCTTACCACTGCTACGCTGATGACACACAGCTGTTCTTCAGCCTCGTATCGCAGCCTGCTTAGCTGACATTGCCTCCTGGATGTCCGCTAACCACCTCAAACTCAACCTGGAGAAATCGGAGCTTCTGTTTTTTCCCGCTAAGAACTCCCCAACGATCGACACTGCAATCACCATCGAGGGATCTGTGATGTTCCCCATCACAGTAGCCAAAAACCTCGGCGTGACCCTTGACAACTGGCTGACCTACTCCGATCACATCGCAGCAGTCACTTGATCCTGCAGATTCTCCCTATACAACATCAGGAGAATCCGCCCCTTCCTCACAGGTGACCCAGCTCCTGGTCCAAGCGCTTGTCATCTCCCGTCTGGACTACTGCAACGTTCTACTGGATGGCTTGCCGACCTGCGCCATCAGGCCGCTCCAGAAACTGAAAACCCACCTCTTCAGAACCCACCTGTCCCCCTCTGCCTAACCTCCCTTTCCTTACTTAAAAAAAAAAAAAACTTGTCTTGTATCTATGTTTGTCAAAGTATTCCAGGGGTGCAATGCAAAGGGGTAAATTAACGCTCAGTCTTATTGTGATCCCTGCTTATGAGGTATTAGGAATCTGACTGACTCACTTATTGTAAGTCGCTTTGGCTAAAAGCGTCTGCCAAATACCAAATTGTAAATTGTAATTAATACAGCCGGCCCTCTGTATCCACGGGGGATTGGTTCCAGGACTTCTCACGGATAACAAAATCTGCAGAGGCTCAATTCCCCTTATATAAAATAGCGTAGTATTTGCATATAACCTACGCACATCCTTCCGTATACTTTATATCATCTATAGATTACTTAAAATACCTAATACAATGCTATGTAAATAATTGTTATACCATGTTGTCTTGGGAATAATGACATGAAAAAATGTCTGTACATGTTCAGTACAGACGCAACCATTGTAGGCCTAACTACATAGTACACGTCAGCAATAACATAACATAACAATATTTGACATACAAGTACATACAGAAAATATAATTATAAATAGAGAAAATACAAATGTTTTAAAACACAAGTAGCGAACGAACGATATGCGAGGCAGACAAAACTCAAACAACGAGTGCTGGAGAGACACTGAGGATCTGTGAGATGACGGGAGGCTACAGCAAGGTATGCCTACACATCACTCCTTTCGCGCGGATTAAGCGTAGTGCTCAACACATGGCAAATTCAAGTTTTGCTTTTTGGAACCTTCTGGAATTTTATTTGTTTTCAAATATTTTCGATCTGCGGTTGGTTAAATCCACGGATAAGCAGGGCCGACTGTAATTTCGGAAGCGTTTTTTAAACAAATGACATTGTTACATGAGGCGCATGATCTGCTAGCTTTGATTTAACTGATCTGAACTAGCAAGAAGCTCAACGTGCTATAAGCATGCCGTAAGGCAAACACGTCATTCACTTTTTACGCCGTTGTTCACGCTTGAGTCTATCCTTACAAATTCCCGCAGAAGTTACTCGTTCTTGTTCTGTACGAGAACAAGAATGATACAAATGGTACACCATGTGTATTGAGTTGGGCTGGGTATGCGTTTTGTGTGTATTGTATATAGATATATGTTGTTTTTTATTCCCCTTTAATTCTCTTTTTTAATTTATGTACTCTGTTGGTATAGGAGGAACGGTATTTCATTCATGTTTTGAAATTTCATGCCTTCAGATTTTGTATTTCCTGTTTCACCTACACGGTGTTTTGCATGTTAATTATCATTATGGCTATACAGCCAGTATATGTGAAAACAGTGGCCAAACATTGAACATTCTTGGATAGATTGCAAGTCAATGGAGGGAAATGAGGAAGAAGGATGTGTCTTCATACAATTGGACAGATGTAAAGAACAAAACTCACTTTGTACCAACTTTTCTCTGGAAAGACACACATTTGGAATGGCTCTTACACCCACGCGATTTCACCACTGGTGCTGTTGAAATAGGAATAAGTAACATTTTAGAAGAAGTTATGCATTCATATTTAACAATAGTTCTGAGTCTTGATGAACATTTACAGCATTAATGATCAATATTACTGTTCTTAAAGTGGAGTAGGTGCCTGTGAGTCTATTAGCCATAACCAGCAGAGCATTCTCAAAATCTTTCTTACAAGGATGGCGATCCAACCTCCTCATGAGCGGACATCACTTTTGCTGTTCCCAAAAATGACAGCTGAAGTAAGAAGGTGGCTGTCTTAAAACTGGTCTGGAGTATCCCAGCTTCCTTGCATTTACTATTGCCTCAAAATATAAAATGAAACTTTCAGGAAGTTTTGTTGATCCAGACCATGACTGGAGATGGTTTTTCATTGGCTTCTCATCTTTCAGTCCATGTCTGATTTAGTTTAACATATTCTTGCTCTTCCTTAAGGAAATTAGAATACATGGCTCTGATCCAGGGTACACTACTGATAACTGTCACTTTTCCATGGTCCAGGGTTCTTCCTGCCAATGTGGTTTCCTCTGTTTTAATGTTCTTGTATACTGTTGCCATCAAGTAGATCATGTCTTCAAAGTTCAAACTTCAAAGTTCATTTAAAGAAAGATGTCGTCAAGTGTAACATCTGTATTTCTTGTGCCGTAATCCTGTGACGTCAGAGGGTTCAAGTTTTTAATTGTCAAGCTTGGTCGCTTCCAGAGGAGGGTTGTCACTATCATTGTAACATAAGCTTGTCACGCTGTTTCTTTGGTCATCCACTGCTTTCCCATCCTTATTATTGTTGATTTGATTCTTCCCAAAAGTGCGCTTAATTTGTATTTCTTTTCAAGGCATTTTGTAGCCTCATAGTCCAGTTCAAGCTGGAGACTGAAATGTACCTAAAGAATCCCTCAGTCCTGTGGAAACTCAGCTGGGGTAAGGCTAGAATGAGTGTGAAAAACTGGAAGGTATTTTGAGAATGCTTTGCTGGTTTCTGGTTTTCTTTTCTTGTAAAACCATATACCGACCTTATCCAAGGTGACACTTATTGTTTAACATTAGTTTGGTTAGTTTGCTGTAAAAAACTCATAGCTGTACATTGCTTTTTACTCACTTGGCATCTTTGATGGGGTGACTGAGGCATCAGAAGTAGACTCATCCATTTCCACATCAATAGTCTCCTTGTCCTTCTCTAAGGACCTAAAGAGTTATATTGTTAGACATAAAGACTCTTTGAAACCACTGAATATGGATGCAGTTTATGAGCATAAGGACTAATGAGAAGATCAGGTAACTGTACTGATTAATATCCATGTATTCCCAAATTTCCCAATCAAGAGAGAAAGAGCTTACTCTGGTGCCACGTCCGCTGTCCCAGGAAGCGTGGACTTTGATGGTGCCTCATCATCACTGCTCAACTCCAGTGCTGTTGACACAAAAGGGCCAAATGGAAAAACCATTTCTCAACAACGGACAGATTCACTCTCTTTTCTTTCAGCACACTGAATTTTAAGGTGGAGAAAGTGTTGCATGCTCTATCAGATACTTAACATCACAATTTTTGTGAAACATTTCATAAATTCTTCTTTGTGGAAAGAACAAGCGTATTTAAGAACTTTATCAAAGGACTTAGAAAACACAAGAGGGCTTATTCATCAACTATGCATTTGCCTTAGTCTGTGCCTAAACTATGAGTATGCTCAAATTCATGCAAATCCTCTGGCTCACAATGCTTCGAAGCGGTACAGGAAACATATCATTCACAATACAGAAGAATAGTTATTTATTGTTCTGCTTTCTCTCTTTCATTCAGGTGAAGTGCACTACACAGAGGTTTCCAATGCAGATTTCTGAGATGCACTGAATACTATCAATGTTAGATTGGAATTACATCATTTCAAATTCTGGAGTTTGTCGAGTAAAAAATGCATTACTCACCATTTCTGTGATCTGGCTCCATAAGTTCCACGACTTTTGAGGCTCCATCAAGAGAGTCTGTGTAGCGATGCCTCTCATCCTTTGACTTATTGTCATTCTCTTTGAGCTCCTGTGCATTTGCAGACTACAGTGCATAGCAAGTAATGAAAACAATTATTACATTTCAGCTTCATTTCCAGGTCTTTATCAAAGACCATCATTTGCGCAAAATAATGTCAATGACTTTATTGATACAGAAAGAAACAAAGAAATAAACACTGAGGAAAAATAAGAAAACTTTATTTGCATTTCATATTTTTATCACACCAACAACTATATGAGAATAGTGATTATCAAAGGCATTTTAGTACATAGCTGCCTCATCCCCTGCGACTACCTTTCAAGTTCAAATTCTTAATATTGACACAGTTGCATGACTGTTAACTCATTAACATTTGGTTGTAAACTACCACTATATCTATTACCACTGAACAAAAGATAAAGCTTTAAATCCTTTGATTGTCCTGTACATTTCCCCACTCCAAGAGAAGAAGAGGGCGCACTGGTTTGGAACTGGTTTATGGATTCATAAACCAGGCATACATTCTTGGTTCAGCTACTGATACACTTGGTCTATCCTGCATTGTTCAGGCTTGTCGAGATCTTAGTGTGTGATGCTCTGACAAACCCTGGTCATTAGTTAGTGGCTGATGTCCATGACTCACAATGTTGCCCTCAAGAGTGAGGTGCTATATAATTATTGTATGCTTTGTCTAGGCTGGATGGGAAAAAGAAAGAGTGAGGGAGAGAGAGAGAGACTGAACTCACTCTGTCGTCTTTGTCACTGGACGTGGCCGGGTCTTGCTCTTGGATGTCTGTCTTAGACTCCGCGCAATGTTGGATGCTACAGATGTTCCAAAAAGAGTGGAGAGCCACTGAGTAGCAATACAAATCACGAATGTCACAACTAGCGACTCTTGAGGGACGTGATGGAAGATTCTTTATTACCTAGGTGGACTATCAACTCTTCTCTCTTGCAGGTCTGAAATGGACTCTGGCGATGATTTCCTGGTCTGAGCTTCATCCAGCAACCTGACAAAAACCGTACATCAGACTATCAGACTATAATTTTCCAAAGTGCTCCAAAGACGTCTCATCAACTTGTGAGGTGTAAGTAGATAGTGTGTTTGTGTCTTCAGAGAAGGGACATCCACTTGCACAGACATCATTTCATTAGAAGAAAGAAGGACATGGTGAAGGTGTTCAGGTGTAAACATTTATGCTCATCAGTTCTTCAGGTGGTGACTTTGAGGCCAATGTTCAGATCTCTTGTTCATACAACAGAAAATGCCATCAAAGTTTGGGGTCAAGTTGCTTGGACATTTCTCCTTCATACATTCAACATCCAGGCCACTCCGAGGATTCACTTCAAAGATTGAAATGTGTGTTCTCAAAACACGGACAGACATAACCCTCCTGGTCAGAATGTCCTCACTCTCAGTCAAATATCAGATAAATGAAAAAAAAAAAAACAAAAGCTCCACTTTCTCTGAGACAAGTGAGCCAAGATATCAGAACTGGAATAACAGAAAACTAGAAAACTGGAATAACAGAACTGATTTCTTTAATGAACTGTAATTGACCGTAATTGGCCAATTCCTCCGAAACGTCAGTGAGAGGCAGGGACTTCCACAACTCTGTCCATGTCGAAACTTGTCAGTCTTATCAGCAGCAGTTAGCCTGTATCAAAGGGCCATCCTGATTCCTGTTCTGCAGTGAGATACTTTCAGCCTGACCTGTATGCTCTTTCCTGGTACGCTCTTGACAGTAACAGAAAACTGCACTTCCATCTATAGCCCCTTTCACTCATAAGATCCGGAACATTGATACATGAATTTTTCCTGGCAGGTACATTTTTTGCTGGTTGATATCCCCGTTCAGACATCCATACCATTCTTGGAAAATGGTGGCAATTTACACAAGACTTGAATATTCCACGTAGGACAGGAAGTGAAGACTAATTTATGGAGCAAAAGACACTTTGCTCCGAACAAAATGGCGGGATTCTATGGAGTGTCTTTTTCCTGACAATGTCTCAGCTAGGCGCACCCTCTCCTCTAGTGCCTTCTCTTCTATGGTCTGCTCCTCTCCCCCATCGGCGGAAGCCTTCTCACTTCTTGTCGTGGAGGAGAAATACTCCACGGTCCTCTCTGCACTGGCCTCCTCCCTGGACACCCTCTGCCCCCTCGTCACCCAACCGGCTCGCCTCTCCACTCCCAGTCCCTGGCTGACTGATAGTATTCGTGCTGACAGAGCCAAACTTCGCGCGGCTGAATGGAGATGGTGGAAATCGAGATCCCCCAACGACCTATCCCACTACTACTCTCTTCTTTCTTCTTTCTCCTCTACCCTGTCCTCTGCCAAATCTACCTTCATCTCGTCCTTGATCAACAGCTGCCTGTCTACTGGCACAGTTCCTTCTGCCCTGAAGAGGGCACGAGTCAAGCCACTGCTTAAGAAGCCCACTCTAGATCCAGCTGATGTCAGTAGCTACCGTCCAGTCTCTCTCCTACCGTTTCTCTCCAAAACCCTGGAACGTGCAGTATATAACCAAGTCTCTCCATGTCTTCTCCAGAACAATCTCCTGGGTCAGAATCAATCTGGATTCAAAGCCGGCCACTCCACCGAGACGGCCCTCCTTGCTGTCTCGGAGGAGCTCCACTTGGCCAGAGCGAAGTCTCTCAGCTCTGTCCTCATACTCCTAGACCTCTCCGCAGCATTTGACACGGTCAACCACCAGATTCTCCTCTCATCCCTTGCTGGGCTGGGCTTCGCGGGATCTGCGCTCACATGGTTCAAGTCCTATCTGTCTGACCGTTCCTACCAGGTCTCTTGGAGGGAATCGGTCTCCTCCCCCCACCCTTTCCACACTGGAGTCCCACAAGGTTCCGTGCTTGGTCCGCTCCTCTTCTCTCTCTACACCGGATCACTCGGTCAAGTTATCTCCGCCCGTGGTCTCTCTTACCACTGCTACGCTGATGACACACAGCTGTTCTTCAGCCTCGTATCGCAGCCTGCTTAGCTGACATTGCCTCCTGGATGTCCGCTAACCACCTCAAACTCAACCTGGAGAAAACGGAGCTTCTGTTTTTTCCCGCTAAGAACTCCCCAACGATCGACACTGCAATCACCATCGAGGGATCTGTGGTGTTCCCCATCACAGTAGCCAAAAACCTCGGCGTGACCCTTGACAACTGGCTGACCTACTCCGATCACATCGCAGCAGTCACTTGATCCTGCAGATTCTCCCTATACAACATCAGGAGAATCTGCCCCTTCCTCACAGGTGACCCAGCTCCTGGTCCAAGTGCTTGTCATCCCCCGTCTGGACTACTGCAACGTTCTACTGGATGGCTTGCCGACCTGCGCCATCAGGCCGCTCCAGAAACTGAAAACCCACCTCTTCAGAACCCACCTGTCCCCCTCTGCCTAACCTCCCTTTCCTTACTTAAAAAAAAAAAAAATTTGTCTTGTATCTATGTTTGTCAAAGTATTCCAGGGGTGCAATGCAAAGGGGTAAATTAACGCTCAGTCTTATTGTGATCCCTGCTTATGAGGTATTAGGAATCTGACTGACTCACTTATTGTAAGTCGCTTTGGCTAAAAGCGTCTGCCAAATACCAAATTGTAAATTGTAATTAATACAGCCGGCCCTCTGTATCCACGGGGGATTGGTTCCAGGACTTCTCGCGGATAACAAAATCTGCAGAGGCTCAATTCCCCTTATATAAAATAGCGTAGTATTTGCATATAACCTACGCACATCCTTCCGTATACTTTATATCATCTATAGATTACTTAAAATACCTAATACAATGCTATGTAAATAATTGTTATACCATGTTGTTTTGGGGAAAATGACATGAAAAAATGTCAGTACAGACGCAACCTAGGCCTAACTACACACATGTCAGCAACGTAACATTTTCTTTCTTTCAACACTTACAGATTCCTTTCATAGCTGAAAAAGAACTGCATAAAACAAAATACAGAATATTTGACATACAAGTACATATAGAAAATATAATTATAAATAGAGAAAATACAAATGTTTTAAAACACAAGTAGCGAATGAACGATATGCGAGGCAGACAAAACTCAAACAGCGAGTGCTGGAGAGACACTGAGGATCTGTGAGATGACGGGAGGCTACAGTAGGGTATGCCTACACATCACTTCTTTCGCGCGGAATCAGCGTAGTGCTCAGCACACGGCAAATTCAAGTTTTGCTTTTTGGAACCTTCTGGAATTTTATTTGTTTTCGAATATTTTCGATCCGGTTGGTTAAATCTGCGGATAAGGAGGGCCGACTGTAATTTCGGAAACGTTTTTTAAACGCATGACGCAGTTACATGAGGCGCATGGTCTGCTAGCTTTGGTTTAGCTGATCTGAACTACCGAGGAGCTCAACGTGCTATAAGCATGCCGTAAGGCAAACACGTCATTCACTTTTTACGCCGTTGTTCACGCTTGAGTCTATCCTTACAAACTCCCGCAGACGCTACTCGTTCTCGGCTGGGCGGCCAGGGTCCTTTCTGTGTTCAGTTTGCGTTTTCTCCCCGTGTCTGTGTGTGTTTTCTCCGGGAGCTCTGGTTTCCTCCCACAGTCCAAAGACATGCAGGTTAGGTGAACTTGAGGCACTAAATTGCCCCTAGGTATGAATGTGTGTGTAAGTGTGTTTGTTTGTGTGTCTGCCCTGCGATGGACTGGTGATCTGTCCAGGGTGTTTCTCCACCTTTGAGCACTGGGATAGGCTCCAACACCTTCCGCAACCCTAATTAGGATAAACGGCTTAGATTATAACTGAGTGAGTGAGTTACTCGTCCTTGTTCTGGAAAATTCCCAGATCAGCTTTCCAGAGTTTCGACTCTGCCTCCTGTACATACCTGACCCTGTGTACACACATGGCCCTGTACCTGAAAACTGCTGGAAAGTTTATGGATAAACCTGCTTTTCTGAAAGACAGTTCACCACTGTCTTCACCCCACAAATTGTCTACATGCAACAATGATTGAAGAGGATCCAGGGAAAGAGAAGAGACGGTTTACAACAGGTGCTGTCATGATTTCACTGGCATAGTTTTGTCATTTTGAAACTTATTTGCCACAAGAAAGGGCAATCCTGATTCACTTCCTTGAGGCAGACATACTCCAACTCTTTTCCTAGGTTTTAATCAGCTGCTGTGTTAATTCATCTTTTCAAAAACTGTCTGGGAGTGGCCTAAAATGTGTTTCACTGTGCTGTCATCCAGTGTCTTCAGCTCTTCATTAACATCAATTTACTGTCACAACAGACAGCTAAAAACGTACAGTAAGAGTTCTGGGAGGATTCGAGAAACCACAATGAGTAGAATAGATTCACAGAGCCGAAATTAAAGGGACAAGAATGAGTCCCTCAACATTTGTATTTCCTCTTTCATGCACACCATGTTTTGAACATTAATTATTGTTATGGCAGTAGAACCATTTGCTGTGAAAACGGTGGTGAAATATAGAACTTTCTCAGATAGATCACGACAGTGGTGCCTGGTGAGCTGGAAACAAAGAAGGAACAAACCTCCCCTTTAAATCTATCATTGATTTCAACCTGTTCCCGTTAACCCCTGTTGATAATAAAACTAATGATTCGCAGAATAATTGACCCCAGTCGCGTAAATAGAGTGCATGATTACCAGTGCTATTTTGTGATAGTATTATTTCTCTTTACTGAACAGTGTTGTATTTCTTATTCCCACACGTTGTTGTAATTCGTCGTTACTTGTAATATTCGCTCTCTGCCCGACGTCTGAGTTGCAAGATTCTGCCGTTTAAACGTTCGCGAAACGCCATAAATCGTCTGAAGCTCGTGTGCTATAGCGAGAGCTCCAGTGTGAAACTGTTTAACAAGGATGGCAATTATCTGAATACGTACTGGAAAACCAGTGCCTCATTGTGTTTTACATTGTAGCTTTGTTGTGTTACGAAATTCAGATTTAAAAAACGGAAGTAAAGTTGTTGAAGTCGATCTCAGTTTCTGAAAATAAACTTTTCTGAAAATAAACTTTTGCAAAAAACTCCATCACAAAATAACACTGATAATCATTTAATCTATTTACACGACTGATGTTAATTATCCTGCGAATCATTACAGGGGTTAACGGGTACAGATTTAAATGAATGATAGATTTAAAGTGGAGGTTTGTTCTTCCTCTGTTTCCAGCTCACCAGCCATCACTGAATCACGAGTAGTGGTGGAGAACTGAGGAAGAAGAAGAAGAGGGCTGTTTTTTTGTTTGTTTGTTTTTTTACATTTGGACAGAGGTAAAGAACAAAACTCACTTTGTAGCATCCTTTCTCTGGCGAGATGCACGTTTGGAGAAATTCTTTCTCCTGCGCGATTTGGCCACTGGTGCTGCAGAAAGATATCGATTATTTTGAAAAGGAATTAGCAACATTTTAGAGGAAGTTATGCATTTGAACTCAGCTATAGTATCTGAGTCTTGATGAACATTTACTGCAAGGGTGTCAAAATCCAGTCCTGAAGGGCCACAGTCCTGCTGTTTTTCCTGTCGACCAACTAAATACAATCTCTGATATGCTGAAGAGCATGCACGCCTGTTTTCAAGGTGACAATCAACAGGTAACTAAGAAGTAAAAACAAAGACCGGCAGGATCCTGGCCCTCCAAGCCCGGGTTTTGACACATGTGATTTAGTACATTGATAATCAGCATTACTGTTCCTCATATGGATTGAATCATAAACTATGAAGTTTAAGTTATATCTAAATTACATCAACTTTTGAGAGTTTTGCTTTGCTCGAAATGAACTCATCCATACAATGAATAATAAGTGGTATGGATAAGATCACAGTGATAATTTGTGTATATCAGTGATATCAAGTTCATAGCTAACTGTAAAATTGCAGTTGGTTGATCTTGCGTGAGTTGGCGCAAAACTTAAATTGCTTAAACACAAACTATTTTTCACATCTTTTCCAGCATCAGTTGAATTGCTTTTCTGTGCAGACAGTGGCTTGTGATGGGATGAAATGGAATCATTTGCCTTCGTAGCTGGGTTGTCTCTAACGTTGTAGCATAACAAATTACATTCTGCTGTTTTTTTTTTTAAAACTTTATTTTGACCTTTATGTTCAACATCAGTGTTGTTAATGTGCTTTAACAATTGTTTTCACCATGGGTTGTTTTCTACTCACTTGATATCTTTGTCAGTGTTACTGAGGGATAAGAAACAGGCTTATCCACTTCCATGGTGTCCATGTTCCCCTCCATAGATTGACTGGACTAATGGCTGCAGAGAAAGAGGGTAAGTTTTCTTGATGGTAGTGACTCCATACTTGAGGACCATTCATTTCACCTACTTTCAATTAGAATGATGATGAGCATATATATATATATATATATATATATGTGTGTGTGTGTGTGTGTGTGTGTGTGTGTGTGTGTGTGTGTGTGCGTGTGTGTGTATGTGTGTGTGTGCGTGTGTGTGTGCCTGAGGCTACTGCACGCATAGGTTTATTGGTCGTATATATTGCTTGTGCCTATTATCAGCCAGCTGACTCTATTCATCAGACAGTACTCCATATCTGAATATACAAACAGTATTAGTTTACATCATTTACATCATTTTAGCTTGTAAGGGTTGACCTGCCTGACAGCATTTGCATAGTTATCAGTGTTTACTAACCACTAAATAGCGAGGTCTCAGGGGACTTTATCTTCTCCAAATACATTCTCAAATTTTCATGATATCTTAGAGTTCTCAAAAATACAGGAAACAAATGAGCTCCGCTGTAGGGTGTTATTTATGACCCCTGACCTTTTCATGTTCAGTGAGACTTTTAAGTAATTATGGACTCGTAGATTGCCTTGATTTGGTTCCTCCATTGACATTACCACTGAATTTATGTGACCCTGTCTCTGAAATTGCAATTAATTTTGCATTGAAATATATCGTCAAGCGCTACTTTTGGACACTACAACACTATGGCTCAGTATCTGATGATGTCACTTCCACATCTGTGTGTTTTGGAAACCTTGTTCTGATGCTGTGGTTTAAACTGAGCAGTTAATGCTCAGTGTGAAATCTGCAGTGCACTCTTATGTGCTTTCAGCTTATATTTTTCAATTTTTGAACTCAGGTGCCATCCTTTTGTTCTCTTTGGAATACAAGTCTGCCGCAATCACTTAACACTTATGTGGACAAATTATGTGGACACCAACGAATGTAAGATGTGGACTATCACGTTTACAACCCGACTGATCATGTTATGTACTGCTCTCTGACTGTCTAACCAAGACTTTGTCCCTCTGTCCAGAGCTACCTATGTTCCTTTTGTACAGATTTATAAACGTTCATGACATCAGCTACTGATCCTGTCCACATGAACAATACATTTCTGACCATACAGGTGGCATGTCTTCACCCTCTCAAATGCCACTTAGAGAGCACCATTCATACATTTCAAAGTGGAATATATCCATTTGTGTTTAACAGATGTATCTCAAAGTTCCTCAGCTGGTGTGTGACCTTCAGTGCCACCAGTAGGCCACTTTGCCATGAGAGCATCGTCTAGAGACGATAATCAACTCAGACCCCTTGTGGACTGCCTGTAGTTCCTCTTTTAGTTTCTTTTTTATCATACCTTCGGATTAAACTTTGTGTAATAAAAATGTGCCCTCCCTTCACATCTAAACTGTGCTTACCCTCATACATTAATGAGTCAAATTACAGTTCAGCTGCATTAGGTTATACTTTACTGCTTTAACTTTATTCTGTTCAATGTTGCATGATCACTTGGACAAACCGTTAATAACAAACTTACATTAATTTACATTAATATCCAAATGCACTATTCTGTGGTATTTTCTCAGACAGGTTTCACCCAAATGTCCTTACAACAAATCAAATGTGTTCAATATTCAGTATTGAATCGCCCAATATTTCCACAATATATGTGTTAAATGACATATATCTATTTTCATATAATATCACACATACATATAATACGCCTTGCAACCTGAACCTTACAACTTGAACCTTACAGCCCGAAAGGGTCACATAACTGACAGGAAACATACTCCTCTACCAGTCAGTCTACTGATAACCAGTCTGAACCGGTTAGGCCGATTGCTGTACGGGTTCATATAAGTTATAAGAAAAAAGAATAGATAACTGCTTTTTTGTTTTGTTCTGTAATTAGGCAACATCAGGACGCTGAGTTTGTAAGTGTCCTCTATCCAGGACAGAAGTTCAAGACAAGATGATCTTAGCGATTATAGCCATAGACAAGATTGATAAGCTGTGACATTTTACTTACTAAAACTAGAGATTTGAAATTAACTGACATTAACTGACTCCAAAACCATGATAAGTGTTAATATTTGTAACATTAAGCTATTAATTTGTTCCCTTTTGAAATTTCCACATCCTTTCTCAGAACTTCCGTGTTACACCACAGCCAGAGACAACGGAATGGTATCATTCACCTTAGTCACTATTTGCAATATCTACATTATTTTGTATCTACAATTAAGCTGGCTCGTAAGTGTATTAATCTGTATAGAGCCTTAAACAGAAAATTTTTTTTGAATACACTCTTTTGTTTTCTCCTTCTACGAAATAGCATAATGAGCAGAATTAGCTATAGCTTTCATAGCATTAGCATTTGCTACTTCAACAGCTACATACTTCATAAAGTCAAACTACATTTAGATTTTGAATATCAAAATTTTCAAACTCACGATTTATCATAATTTTTTAAAACTTCAGTCACACAATTTAAAATGGTTATAAAAAAAAACATACTACTTTTGTTCTGCCGATAAACCCTGAAGATGATATCTGATGAATGTCACACGGGAAATTACCAGCTCTGCTTCTCGAAACTTCTACATCATTTCCAAGGAAATGGTTTACATAGGAACCACTCCCATAATATGACAAAACAATTAATAAAGCATGTTACAGCCTGAGGACATCACATGACTTACAGGAAATGCACTCTGATCAGTGAATAAAAACGTCACCTAAAGGCTGTCTTCAAAAAGTGATGTGCTCGATCTCTGATCTCTGAGTAGCTCAGCTCCTGTTTGGTAAATAATTCTACTGTCACCCTTTTGAGCTGGGTAGACTGATGGCTGAACAAGTAATTCATAATAATAATAATAACAATACTACTACTACTAATAATAATAGTTTTATTTTGCTGTGTAATGAGGAACATCAGCACATTCAGCTGGCAGATGAGGGAGCTGTCCAAGGCTGTGTACAGACATTTTGGGGGGAAGGTGCTCAGCAAAAAAAAGGGGTACCCCTCTCATAATTATTTATAAAAAAATAAAGTTACATACAGTAGCACATCTTTTGAAAAAGGCTGTTCTCTGAATAAATTAAATAATAAACCAACCAATCTACTCTCCAAACTACAAAGTAAAGTAGGCCTATGTTCATTTGCAACAATTAGGCTTAGTGTACTCTGTGTTCTCGGCTCATCCAAAAGGGCAGGTACTTGAGCATCACCTGGGGTCTATCTGTGCATTTTCCTGCCTCTGTCCAGGACAACATAAGTTCAAAATAAGATGAGTTTAAAGAATTTACCCATAAACAAGATTCATGGTCCGTGGATTACCTGTACAGTCAGAAGCCACCATAGGGGTTTTATATATTCTCTACTGTCCACTAATTTGCGCAAATCAAGCAGAACATTTGAAAGACTAGAGAGCTGATATTATATCTAACTTTATCTGACTCCAAATGACCCCTATTTAACTCTGAAAACCATGATAACTGCAGTTAATGTTCCTAACTTGCCGTATATCTCAAAACCTCTGTGCTATCTCTCAGGAGTGACCTCATTACACGACCCATATACCCAATACCCAAGAATCATCCTTCATTTCAGACAATATTTACAATATTTACATTACTTTACGTCCAAGCCAAGTCTTCAGTGTAGTCAGTTCAATAGACCCTTAAAAAGACATTTTTAATTGTTTTTCTTTTATTACAAAATGGTATAATGCTCAAAATTAGATTAAGCTGTTTATAGCTTCAACCACTATGTACCTGACAAAGTCAAACAAGCTTTGGATTTTTGATTTAAAAATTTTCAAGGTCAAGACCAGTTGAGTTTTTTTAATCAATTACCAGTTGCACACACACGCACACACAAAAAAAAGTTGTAAAACGCTCACCACTTTGGTTCTCTTGAAAACAAACGGAGGACTTTGATTAACGTCAAGCTTGAACGCGTTTGTCTTTCAGGAAATGGTTCACAATGTGATGTAACTCCTTCAGGCACCTCACAGATCTTTCATAAATACACTCCTCTACCAATCAGTAAATACCACAAAAATGACACACCTTGTCTCTTAGCGCAATGAAAGCAGAGAGGTTTTCATTGGTGCAAAATTTCTCAGTCCAGACAGAAGTCAAAGCTGTCCCAATGGAAATCCCCTCCACATTCCTCTTAGCTGTGTTGTTTTCATTGTTGTTAAAAATGAGGATTTAGTTCAAGTATAGGTAGTTTCTAATGGCAACATCAGTATTAAAACTATGTTAACAGCAATGAATATGTAATCAGTATTAAGACTTTGTTAACTGGAATGAATATATCTGACCTTTGGCATGGATATACTCTTCTGTAGTCAGATCAAGTGTTTGGTCAAAAACATGTTGCTAATAAGAAAGCTACTTTTCTCATGCGTAACCCAAACCACAAAGGTGGCAAAACTGGTTCTCTGGTTTTCTTGTTGTTAATGCTGAGATTTTGGCAACCCTATTTAATGAATTCCGCGGGCACCTGATAAGCAATGTTCAACATTTAACCGTAAACATTAACAACTGTATAATTACTTTATATAAAATCCATTAACACAGACTAGCTGGGCAGATAAAAGAAAGGCTGAATATGTGAAGGGTTACACGGTCAGATACAGCTTTCAAATGTAAAATCGAAAACCCTCCTCTTTACATCGCCCGCTCTTCTCTTAAACTGCTGTGATTGCAGTCATCATCAGGCTGCTCAGAGGACGTCTGCAGACATACAGCTGACAGCCTTTCCCTCATCACATCTGCACAGCTTTAATGAAGCCACCCTACATGACTCTGTCTAAATCAGTAACCAGAAATCTGACAGAAAAACAAGAACAGACCAACTATGATCAGAAATTACAACAACAGGATTCAAACAAAATAAATTTATATGCATGGGAAGATGGGAAGTGGACCCAACAATAAAATGTTTTAAAAAACAGTCTTAAAAAAGTGTAATAGACTGATACATCAAGCATATCATAATCTTTTTTCTTTTAAATCAAGCTGAAGAATGACATTTTTTTTTTCAGATTTTGAGCTCAAATTAGCATATTGCAGGTGTGTGTGTGTGTGTGTGTGTTTTAATAAGACAAACAGTTCTAAGTCAAACTCTCAAGTTGTAATACTGTTCTTACTTAAAAGTCAGAACATCTGAGAATGAGAAAATCAATGGAAATACTATTCATGTGAACCTATGTAATTTTGTAATTTTTTTACTAATATCAGAGTTTGTAGATTAAAATTAGAAATAATTTTGAGCCCACATTTCTTGATCAATGAAAAAGAATAAATATAGAACTAACTGTAAATAGAGACAGGTGCAATATATGGAACAAAAGAGGACAGAAACAACACAATAAAAGACGAAAGAGCCACTGGTACTCTACAGATAGTTGTCTGTCCATTCTTTGAGACAACTGTAACAATGATACTGTTGTTTTACATTTGTTCCACATGTGTCTCAGCCAGTATCGAAACCTTGATTCATCCATAATCAGGAATCGTCCCAGTACATCAGTGATCCTTTTCCTCTCCAGCCTTTTGCCCAACACTGGGCCTGTGCCAGGGAGAGTGTGAACAGACTTGTCGCCCAGCGGTTCCAAACAAAAATGACACTGTTTCTTTGATGTTGTCATGATGAACCTTAGGCGTGATCGTTTTCCAGTTGCGAGTCGGTATTAATTGGGTGGTAAAGCAACATTATTCAGTGAAAAAATTGGCAAAACTCCACATACATGGTTCTTAAATGTTTACGATTTCTGTTTGGATTTCTGTTTGTAATTTGACTTTGAGCCGAATAGAGAATCAGTACAGCTGTGTACATGCACATGCACTGATGAATGGGATGACAAATTGGGAATACTGAACACTGGGATCAATGGAGCACTTCAATTCAACTCACACTCTGCAGAGGTTTTCTTTTTTTTTTTCTTTCTTTAACTGCACTTTGTTTGTTTTCCCCAACAGAGTGGGATTTGTGCAGGGACACCTGTGAGAAGTATAAGATGAAGTACACTTTGTTCTGAGGAAAGGAGGGGGAGAAAGGAGGAGACCACAGGAATCAGGGAGAGGAACCAACCAGGATCACGTGTGGTTCATCAAACACTGTTGGTCAGTACACTCAGTTCATGGATTTATAACAACACTGGAGTCTGGTTTTACACTGTAAAGATTTAGCACTCAGACATCAGAGAATATACTGATACTTAATATTTTTCTATTCAATATGCCAGAGGAGGATGGGCGCCCCCTGTTGAGTGTTGGTTCCTCCCAAGGTTTCCTTCTCCTATTATTTTCATCTTAGGGAGTTTTTCCTTGCTACTGTCACCTTGGGCTTGCTCACAGGGGATTTGGGGACCGATCACTGCCTTGACCAAAAAAAGCACTATACAAATAAACCTGAATTAAAATTAACTGAATTTGGCTGCTACAGTATCTCTGAAAATGCTCTGTTTCCACTAAAAATCTCTTGCATCAAATTATTTCTCTGACAGAGAGACATGGACAGGGGACATACTGTGACACACTGTAACTAGCCAAACAAAGGAGACAACATTCATGGTTGGTGTTGGTCTACCATAAACGACCAGAACCATGTCAGTGTGTAGTGGTGTAAACTTTACAGGCATCTGGAACTCTGCTTGGAGGGATGTGGTACCAGCCGCCCGCGGGAAATCCCATCAGCTGCTGAGTGGTGCCGTGGTGGGAGCTGGTCCAGTAACGTGCAGCTGTGTTGAGATCTGGTGACTTGAGATGGCCATATGTGTGGGGTTTCTTTTACACTATATTTCTGCATGTGTGCAGGGGTTTGTGTTTTTTGGATTTTTTTATGCTCACAGACATGTTCTGTAGACACATGTTTGGATATTAGTAGACATTCAAATAAACCATTATGAGCAGAAAACTGATTTGGCTCAAAATTAATAAAACTTTGCGTGACAATATATCTCTACAAAATTAAGTTTACGCACATGCAAAAAAATCTCTTTGTGCTCTGAAAAATATCCCTTCACCCGATGAGAAATGTGAGACAAAGTAACAACGTGGCCGTGTCACATGGCTTGTATCATTTTCACACTCATTAAACCACTCAGTGACCAATCACGTCCTGTGACTGGGGGAACTGTTATTACGGAAGAGACCACGGCCATCGGGATAGAAACATGTCACCACAGGATGGAGGTGATCTCTCTGTGTGGCTTTGTGTGCACTGGCAATCACCTGAAATTTGTGACTTTACCCATGCCAGGAAAATGTAATCCACACCACAAGAGACTGTCAGAACCCTTCACCATGACAAACTCAGGTCTCCAGGATTCTAACTAGATGAGAACTTGGTAAAAGATTATTCATCTAGCTTTTTTTCCCTCATTGCTCAAAACACCACAAACATGCATCTTCAAATGTCGTCCATGCAAATGAGGTTAAAGCAAATTGACCCAACCACTGAATTTCTGTAGATGGATCTTTTTCGATTTAACAGGCTTCTCGTGCGGGAGATGGTTATTTGTCAGTCTCGACACAGCTTCAGCACTGCTCCTCACAGGACACACACACTGTCACCAGAGCTCTCCAACACTGCTCCTCACAGGACACACACACACACTGTCACTGGAGCTCTTCAGCACTACTCCTCACAGGATACACACACTGTCACCAGAGCTCTCCAACACTGCTCCTCACAGGACACACACACTGTCACCAGAGCTCTCCAACACTGCTCCTCACAGGACACACACACACACACTGTCATTGTAGCTCTTCAGCACTGCTCCTCACAGTATACACACACTGTCACTGGAGCTCTTCAGCACTGCTCCTCGCAGGACACACTGTCACCGGAGCTCTTCAGCACTGCTCCTCACAGGACACACACACTGTCACTGGAGCTCTTCAGCACTGCTCCTCACAGGATACACACACTGTCATCGGAGCTCTTCAGCACTGCTCCTCACAGGACACACACACACTGTCACCGGAGCTCTTCAGCACTGCTCCTCACAGGACACACACACACACTGTCACCAGAGCTCTTCAGCACTGCTCCTCACAGGACACACACACACAGACTGTGTCACCGACGCTCTTGCCAAATGCACTCCATTAATGAGTTTTCTTTCTAGCCCTGCAAGTGAAACTGCCCAATGACTCCATCAGGCCAGCCTGTTAACCGGATTCCTCTTATGACTGCTACTCTTGGTTAACTGCTTAATTTAACTTAACTTAGCATCTGGTTTTTCAATATACTCATGTCGTCCAGTTTGTCAGTTAGCTCTGTATTTGAGCCAGTTTGCAAGGCCATAAATCACCTGCAAGTTTTTGCTCTTCAGAATTCATCCCTACAAAGGAACCCATGCCCTAAAATTTCTCTAAAGGCCGATTTATACTTCTGCATCGAATCTACGCCGTGGGTACGGTGTAGGCTCTGTGTAGCCACATACCCTATGCCGTAGCCTGACACACACCTCCAGAGAAATGTAACTATGCGTTGCAGCCACGCAGACCGCATCAACTGTGACTGGACCAAACCGAGGAGAGATTAACTGAGGAAGTCCGTAACTATGTACATTTGTACGACTGCTCTTCACCACATTACAAAGACTGCCAGACGGCAGCAAGTTCAGGGGAAGAGATTTCTAAACATCGGTTTGGACGTCACAGAATGTACAAAGAGATGGAAGAGTTTGAGGGACAAGTACATTCGCCTCTGAAAAACCAGTTACTGCGTTTCAGTCATTTCAGTAAAAGTAACCGTTGTTCAGCATTTATGAGCTCCGACTCCAACATGATCTGCTCGATTTCAGTCGCTATTGTTTGAAGTACACGAAGAAACTCAACACAGTCGCGTAGCGTTTTGGCGGTGTAATTGCAGAGCGACGCAGACACACCAGTGCACAGGTATAAATGCTCACTATGGTGTAGGCTCTGCATAAAGCCTACACAGAAGTACAAATCAGCCTTAAGAAAACAATGATTCACTGTATCTGTAAATCTCATCTGCCATTTATTTTCCAAAAAAAAAAAAAAAAAAAGACAAAAAAAAAAAAAAAGAGGTGGGTTGGGTGTGGGTTTCATCATGAATAAACAGGGAATTCTGTGTGATTTGTGATACATTCTTTCACAATGACGGACACAGGTCTGAGATACATGATCTGCTCGTGGTTCTACTGAGCTCAGAACAGCGCAGGCCTTGGGATTGGGATTACACATGGAGAGAGTTTGGGATCCACTGATTGGTGCTTCAGCTACCCTGAGCTATTCAAGCACATTCTGTGACTGAACACTACTCAGAACAGGGCCAGACGCACGGCCTGTAAATCTGGGACATACGTGTATCTGAGGTATACCACAGCTAAATTTACAAATTATGTTGTAACATATCCACAGTAATGAGGTTTGCTTCCATGTCACCAGATCCTTCTTAATTTCTAAATGAGTCCAGATGAAGTTGAAACACTAGGTGAGAAGGAGAGAGCAGGAATAAGTGCCCAGCCTGACTGGATGAGTGTGGAAAGTGAGGCAAAGTGGTGACATCAGCTCTATACTGAAAGCAAACAGGGAGTTCAAATCTCTTGCATATTTTCTCTGTATGATCATAAATTAAATGTTTACCGTTGGAAGAATGCATTTATCAGAAACCAGTACCGCATCTCTCAATGAAATGCTTACAAAAAAAAAAAAAAAAAAAAGCAGAGGAAATCCTGGTTAATAAAACGAAAAAGCACAACAACAACAATAACAACAAAAATATGATCATGGGTATCATGTCATGTGTTAATAAGCTTTTGAACGGTTCATTATCCAGAGGTTCAGGAGTCCTATGTAAGCAGGTTGCTGAGAGAGTGAGGTGGTTTTCCTGGATCAGAGGCCAGCAAATCAGTCAATCCAAAAGCCTGAAAGTCCAGTGGGTTCAACTCTTCTTCATTTCTTTTCATTCATCGTTCATGGCAGAGAGAGAATGAGGCATAGAGCATGGAGGTGTGCTTCCTCAGCAGCCATGTCTCTTACAACTACTGTCCAACAGTCTGTCTGTGGCGTGTGTGTGTGTGTGTGTGTGTGTGTGTGTGTGTGTTACAAGGGATTCTACTGAATTACTGTGTCAGTAAGTTGGAGGGTGAGAGTGATCAGTGAGAGTGTGTGTGTGTGTGTGTGTGTTTTCATCACTGGGGAGTGGTTTCACTAATTTCAAGGCCGTGTTGCTGTAGCTGGGCTCTGAGTAGTGCATTGTCATTCTTCAGGTCTTCAATCTACAGGGAAACAAACACATTGTGTCTTAATCAGTCTGTCCCACAGTATGTCATCCTTATGCAAAACAAAAACCACTTCAATTTCAGCATTAGTTTCACGCCAACCACTGTAATAAACCTGGAGACAAGGCCGTGTATTCAGGGTCATGCTCACTGTTGAGCGTCTAGACATATAAAGTAATCTAAAGTGTTTTTGCTTCTCTACATTCAGTGTGTGACTGGGGCACAGGGAGGGACTGAGGTGATCAGAAGTGATCGTTTTAATTGAACTGTGTGGCAGTTCGGGTCATTCTGGACGGGGAGAGAGGTAAAGGAATGTATTTACCTGTTGTCTGAGCAGCTCATTGTCTACTTGTATTCTCTCCACCTCCTTAAAGCTCTCCTGCAGTCTCTGGTTGTTCTGTCTCAGCTCTCTGATGTAGTCACACGCCTTCGACAGGATGCCGCCTTTACTCTGACACACACACACACACACAGAGACAGGCAAGTCACACACGTGTATACACACAGATAAACACACACACACACACAGAGAGACAGGCAAGTCACACACGTGTGTACACACAGATAAACATAAACACACACACACACACACACAGACAGGCAAGTCACACATGAATAGACAGACACAGACACACACGCACATGCACATACACAGACAGGCAAGTCACACACGTATGTATGTACGTACACACACACACACAAACACAAGTGTAAGTCACACATGCATATACATACACACGTGCACATGCGCACACACACACACACACACACACACACACACTTTTCTACCCAACAGGCCAGTATTTTAGTTGTGTGCATGTTTGCAAGACTCACTGCTCCAGTTTTGCTGCTGTCCATGCTGCAGTCTGGGATTATTTTCGACAGGGTGACAATCCAGTTGTTGATTTTATCTCTTCTCCTCCTCTCCACTGCAGAGACAACATAAAACAGAAAACTCATTAATGCCCAATACTCCATATGGCACAGCCATGAGAATCTGTTCGCCGTCGACAGTGAAGGCATGAACACATTGCTCCCCATCACGCTTTTCAGATAACAGATGCTCCCTCTGGGAAAGTGATGCCTGCTGTCCCTGTTCAGTGGGCTAACAGGACTGGACAGTGAAGTAAAGTAAGCAGTGCTTTCTGTGCCTGTTCAGTGGGCTAACAGGAGGGGACAGTGAAGTAAAGTAAGTGGTGCTTGCTGTGTCTGTTAAGTGGGC